>NC_051160.1:115879589-115924305 GCF_013339745.2 Dermacentor silvarum | reverse complement strand
CTAAATCATTGAAGTTTGATTCATGAAGGCATTATAAAATATGTTTTGCTATTTGCTATAGCAGCCGAGTATTGCTATGAAAGAGAATAAAATTTTAAGGATAAAATAATTACTAGTGTCTAGTACAGAACTTACAGAAATGAAATTACTGAGTGCAAATGAGGATCGTTGTTTCACTTAAGTGCTGCACAGGTCATGGGCCACCAAGAAATTGTGAGGATATAAGGGAGAGAGCGAAAGCATGTGCAGTGAAAATATGGGCGAAAGTGTCTGTAAAGGAGCGAAATCGATTTTAAGACTCTTACTGTAAGCCGATGAATAGGGATTTCAAGGTGGAGGATTGCAAAGGTATAGCTGAATCTCTCTATGAGCCATTGTGACACACATGAACAATTTCCGTAAAATGAGAATCTATTTAAGCACGTTACTGAGAGGCATAATCACTGGAAAATGGTAGAGCAGAGATCGGTTTTGCGTAAACACGGGTTTGGCGTATACTTTCAACTGCAGGTTACTGAAGAAATGTGATATTATAAGTACTGAACAAGACCATCATGGGGCATCACATTAATGATAAAGCAACCAAATTTGGAGTCACTAGGACCCCCTAATACAACCACATCATAGCCATGTGCCATGACAGATTGGTACGGCCTAGTATACCAGAGGTGATAAGAGACAATCCAGATTATCGCACAGCATGACGCTTGCCTCTAAAAATATGTGAAGGTAGGTTGAAGCATGTGCGCTGGCCCAGCAAATAATAACCTAAAAAAACAAGACTTAAAAAGCAGATGCTGCATCTATAATGATTACTCGGAAGGAGTACATAGCAGATCAAAAAACGAGAAAGCAAAACCAAGCCAAGTAAGTTGGTTTTCTGAAGGCACTTCAGGTCTTTATTTGCCACTGCACTGCGTCCAGCAGCATCTGAGGCAACAGAATTGGTCGAGCTTTTTTTGCGATCTTGTGCATCAGGTTCGCTCGTTCACATGGGCACAAAACAAAATCCATCTGCCTGCCTTGAGTGTCGGTGGCATATTCTTACCTTGATACCCTGAATCAAGTTTACCAATTCAGTTTTCAAACTTTCTGCTGCTTCTCAACCTGTGTGCATTCATTGGTTTGCCTCAAAACTGCAACACCAGTGCTTGTTTTGAGACCATATTCACCCGTTTGACAAGTTTGGTGATAGATCTGACTCCAATTTGTCTTCCACAGTGATGGCATTGTCTTGAATGCCAAGTTGTTGCAGGAGGCCCTTCAGCTACTTACGCAGAACAGCGTGTCTAGGATGGCAGTGTCAGCATTATAATTGCTTGCGATAACATTTGCAGCACCTGTAGCACTCATCACGGCAGGGTATACGGCTTTCGCCCATGGGTCAATGGCATCCTGTATTATACGCTGCATGGCAATCTAGCCAAATTGATAACTTGCATGCTTTTCATTGTAATCGTTAGGGGCTTAGCTGCAGCCCTACTAGCCACTGTGGGAGGAGGTTGCTTTTTTCGTACCTTATTTGGGGACGGAGCATTGGGTAGTTTTCAAAAAAGTTCATTTTTGAGGCAACACAATTAAAGTGTTAGTTACATTCTGCATCAGTGACGCACACACAAGCACGCTGTTTGTTGTTGGGTATCGGGGAAGAGTTCTTTAGTATCTTTCTTTTCTTTAACTTAGTACTAAGTTTAGTGCTAGTAGTAGAAGTATGTGATAGTGCATTTAGTCCATACATAGCTTCATACATCTCGATTAGAATCTGAGCAGGGCTCGCTAAAGTAACTGACTCTGAGCAAGCTTTATTGTGTCTTCTCTTCATCTTGTAGGCATCAGCGTGCTACAGTCAAATTCAAACTTGCGAAACTAAAAAGCAAAAAGAAAGGGAACTGTTTCCTCATGCATACCGCCGCAAACAGCGTGCGTCACTGTTACTGAATATTAGCAACAATGCTTCTTTCCCATTGTTGCTTAATAGTGAGAAACTTTCTTGTGAACTACTTGGTGCTGTAGCCTCAAAAAAATTCAAACTTGCTCCTAATGCATTTAGTAAAGCCCTCAACACACACAAGGAAAAGTTCCTATCCTAATAATTATCCAGTAGGCTCCTTGAAGACAAGGGCTTAATAATAATAATATGGGATACTGTTGGAGCTGTAGACGCTCATCTTATTCCATTACGCCTCCATAAATTTTTCTGTTAAGTACATGGCAGTCACTTACAGCAACATTGGCACTCCCATGTTAGTCATGCTGTGCTATATACACAATGCCAGGTGCTGTAATAGGTCGACAATGAAAATAACAGTCATGGGTACAGCTAAAGCGATTAGAATGTTTAAAGCAGTTAAAAAACAAATGCAGACTGAGGGGCAGAGAAATGAAGAGAGTGCAAGCACTCCTTTGTCTGCGTTTGCCCATGCCGCTTTCAACATTTTAACCATGAATACATAACAGCTTGCCCAATTTTTGGTTCTCCTGGATGCTAAAGCGGTCTCAGATCCTCATGACTAACCATTTCAACTGGATGAATCTACCGCAGTAGTGGTATAGCAGTAGAGCATCCGCCTCGTATGTGGGAGGTACTGAGTTAGAGATGTCCTGAGGTAGAGATGTACTGAGGTAGAGATGTCCCTTGGCCTGATGCTCGGCTTCTTGTGAGGGTTCACATCTTGAAAGAGATTTCATGCGTGCTCTCTGGGCACTTATTGTCCAACGACAGATAGCCTTGTTGAAGAGCATCAGCCTCGGCTGCCTTGAGGCAAGTGCAGCCGCTAGGTACCTACCGGTGAAATAGGTACAAGCATGCTCCCGGTCTGGTGTGATGGATAGTTGTTTGGCATGTATGTCTGTGTGCAGCCAAGCAGTAATGAACGTCAGAGACGCGCGAACCGATGTGAACCAAAATTTAAGATGATAAGACTGTAACAAGACAAGCACTAAACACAGAATACATATCAAAGGTCCCTAAAACAAACACGTCTACACTAAGTCCTACGCGCAGCGTTCAAGAAAAGAGCAAGTACGTCTCATGGCTACATTCCTGATGGTGTCGTCGATAAGTGGGAGATCGTCTGAGCTGTCGCGACGATTTCCGTTGGAGGCGAGCCAAGGCACGATGACCCTCGTGGAAGGCCCGCCAAGGCAGGATGACGGCAATGGTCATCAGATGAGGCAGGCGACGGCTGCATTACTATGGCCCGAGGATTCGAACGGCTGTCGGGCGGGTTGCTTCCACCGCCACAACCTCACGTGCCACCTCGAGCAAGAGGCGGCTTCAAAGCAAAGGCCTCGGTTAGGCCTCACCCCGGACACAGCCTAGAGATGCTCCAACAGGCAGCTACGAGCAGGCTACAGCCAGGCCTGCTCCAAACGGCGTCACGCCAGGCGCCACTCTGCGTCTGCACCGACAGGCCGGCGCGTTGTCCTCAGGGCTGCCTCAGGTACCGCGGCAGGAGCTCCCGATACAGCGCACTGGTCCTGCGTCTTCTAAGTCGCTAGCCCCCTCTGCCCGTTTGGCACCCACCTCTCTTCTTCCTTCTCTATTGTTTCTTTTCTGAACACTGCCAAGCACGCAATCTGCGCCTGGCTCGCCTTCTGTTTCTTCTTCCTTCATTCACAGTCCTCAAGAGTTTTCAAGCAGTCCACACACATAAACAACACTCATAAGGTTCTTGCACTGCACCTGGTGCTTGGCCATTATGGGACCTCAGCGCTTGGAAAGGGAATTTGGGGCACCACATGGGAAATTGCCACTATTGGGAATGGCCCAGACCTACTTCTTTTTGTGCTCATGAGGGTTTTGACTGGTATTTAGAGCACAGGCTCCTCTCCCTGAAGAAAGCCGAACGCCATGCTGGGGTACACTTGTGTCCATTTGAATCAGTGGGCGCCGTGCAGTGGTAGAAATTGAACCTACGACTTCCTGCGGCTGAGGAGGGCAATCTACAACAAGGGCAATCAAACAAATGCACTCTACATGTCAAGTAGCGGGAGCCATTTTGACAAGACAAACTGAGCTGATGCACTCACCAAAGTAGCAGGGCAAAAAATTCTCTTGGGAAAGTTTCACCCACTGGAGACAGGCAGGTAATTGTGTTGTGACCCTATGTGAATGAGTAGGCCAATAGTAAAAGGTCGCTTGAAAGCTCGGCTATATGTTTGCCTCAGGCGCTGCCGGACACAGCGCAACGAAATTAGAAGCCTGTAGTACCTTTCTACTGCTTGGTAAGTTTGCCCATCAGTAAATGGCTTCGTGCAAGCAGTCCCTGTTCTGGCCTCTTGCTTCAGCTCATACATCCCCCCAGACAACTTGCTGAAGTAGGCTCAATCACAAAACTTGGATACATCACAGGATGCATTCATGCTGCAGTTATGCTAATGTCACATGGCGCTCAAGTTTGAAGCTGGCCACCCACATTCCCTCTAAAGTATTATTGAAATCCATTCTATTGTCGATTTGCCATTAATATTTGGTCAGAGGTACCAATGTATTAAACAAATTTAACATTATCATGACTTCAGCTGTGAAAACTTTTCAGTATATGTGAAAACTTCCTTGTGGTTACAGCATTTATAAAATATTGTGGACAGGTACATGAAGATTTAGCTCATGTATGATGCCCATGTGCTACATAAACACTTTATGAAAGCATCTAGGGCTGGGATAGTTTAATTATTCTATTGGAATTGTTTTGTGCGTTGTAAGGGTAGCATTCTGCCTACATGATCATGATTGGCTGGCTATGTGCAGTGGATGATAAGAATGGAATATAGAAATGAAGGGAAAGGAATCACTACAGGATACCAGTCCTGCTGATACTTTGCAGCATACTTCTTGTGAAACGAGCATACGCACTAGGTATTTTTTATGCATTTGTTTATTCCTATTTTAAGCACTTGAGAAAATGACACAAAGTGGAAGGCTATGTTATATGCAGGCTAAAATATTAAGTTAATTTCCACAGCCACCTAGTTCAGCCTAATCTACAGCACACTAAGATTGTGTCGAAAAGCCAGCTACCAAAGAATCAAACAAAGGTGTAACTTACAAGAATGGACAAGTCTTATTTTCGAACCTTGAAAACATACATTTCAAATAAGAATTTAAGCTTAAGAAATCAGAAATCTGCACTTCTGGCTGGCCCTCCAGTTTCTTAAACTTCAGTAGTGTCGTCCCATAGTAGGTGGTCCTCAGTGGTGTCAGTTGAGCTTCAGATGCCAGTTCTCTTGAAGCTTTTGATGACAGTGTCATCAGAAATCATGTTCTGTGCCTCTAGGACCAATGGACAGAACAGTTCCACTGGCAGCCTTCTAAACTTGCCTCCCGGTGCCAGGAAATGATCACAAATACTGAAAGTCTGTGATTCTTTGTATGTAGAAGGCAGCTGCTGACATGTTCTCATGAAGCCCATGCCGCCACATGAAGCACATCATCCAGTTGCTGCTTGCGTTGAAGTTTGTAGTTGGAATGCCCTGCTTCCTTGTAAGTCGGCGAGCGTCCTTCTGTATCATTTAAATTTACACAGCACACTCATGAAGCCCATGCCGCCACATGAAGCACATCATCCAGTCGCTGCTTGCATTGAAGTTTGTAGTTGGACAGCCCTGCTTCCTTGTAAGTCGGCGAGCCTCCTTCTCTATCATTTAAATTTACACAGAACAGCTGTCCAGAGGCTTCTGAGCTATAAAGCACTGCTACTTCAACTAGCGAGTAAAAATCAGTCTTGGGTCAGCGGAAATTCCTGCTTGCCTTGCTGGTAGCATTCAGCTTTTCATGCGGCCATCTCTAACGGCAGATGTGTACTTTGCTGACGCCGAAGTACCTTCTGAATTAACGACTGCCATTCTACAAAGCATGTTGAAATGCTTTGAGCTTGAAGTGGGTGCTATAGCTAGCTTGCGACCTTATGTGACACGCTAGCAGTCTGATCACTCCATGCATGCGCGGCATGACCTGTCTATACTGACAAAAAAAAGGGGAAAATACTAGCTTTGTGCATATAGCACTAGATAGCTCCAGTGCTGGTACTGCCACTGGCATCCGCAGCTGGCCATTATCATCAGTCGAAGTCAAAACCAGGCCACCGGTTGCAGTGTTGAGTTGTAAGTGTGGTCATTGTGTGGGAGGGGGAAAAATATGTGAATTTTCATAATGTGCAAACTTACGGTGTGTACTATTATTAATTAACCAAGCAGGTATGCAGTAAGGCCTATGTTGGGATTATTGCTGCTATTCAATAGGAATCTGTGTAATGAAAACAGCTTGGTGTGCCTGGCCTACAATTACTTGAAAATATGCATTTGCTTCCAATTGGCCCTTCACCAGCCACAAAGCTGGCTTCAAAACAGTCATAAATATTACTTGTGCTGCTTTCACCACTTGTTAGTCTTTTAATGTTTATGCTCAATTCCTCATTTCTCAGTGTATTAATCAACACAACAAGTATTGTACTTAGTCTTCTGTCGTATGACAATAATGGTTCATTTGTTTGTGCAGCTGTTTTCACAACGCGGACGACACCGTGTCAAAGGAAGTTATGGAAAAGAGACTGAAATCAGTGCACTGGTACCCCTTGCAGCAATTGGGTAATGTGCTGTAGTAGTGAACTTTGCAATAAAGTTCACTACTACAGAGATATTCATATAAAATTCCAGACCCGCCGTAGTGGCTAAGGCGTACGTACGTTGCTCTACTCTCTGTTCATATTGCTTTCAGATGTTATAAATGTGATTTTACTGGAGATATTCATATAAAATTCCAGACCCGCCGTAGTGGCTAAGGCGTACGTACGTTGCTCTACTCTCTGTTCATATTGCTTTCAGATGTTATAAATGTGATTTCCACATCACACACATACCATGACCTGAAGTTTTGGATGGAATGGTGAGCATATTTATGCAGTGAGCCATCTTAAGTGCCGACTGGCATACTCTAGTGTTCAAGGGCACTGAATATATTCTAATTAAGACTGCAAAACTCTAATGCAATCACAGTCAGAATTCATCAATTCAATAAACAATACACATTTGAACAGGGGTCTCCGGTACAATGGCATACCGACAAACAGTAGAATAGGTAGTAGACAGGTAGTAGACTTGTAGGCTTGTAGACCTGTAAACTTGTATGCCGATTGGCTAGTAGACCATCAAGGTCTGAAATTAGGGTTAGCCAACAGACATGTAAGCTGATAGCTGGTTGGAATTTTTTACTGGAGATATTCATATAAAATTCCAGACCCGCCGTAGTGGCTAAGGCGTACGTACGTTGCTCTACTGAACTGAAAGCTCAGGATTGAATCCCGGGCGCGGTGGCATTTCGATGGAAGTGAAATGCACTAGATGCCTGTGTGCCATATGCATTGGGTGCACATTTTTTAAAAAACCACAGGGAGTTAAAATAATTCGGAATGCCTCGATCACCAGCGTGTGCCTCATCATAAAATTGTGGTTTTGGCATGTAAAAACGCAGATTTTAATTTATTGAATTTCCAAATATGACCATATACAGGATGTTTCAGCGAACTCTTTCAAAAATTCTTAAAGGTTGCTTGTGGCAGGTATCACAATTCTAGTTCATGAGCTGGTCTACTCGAAGAGGCGGACGTTACTTCCACAAGAAATTGAAATGCATAATCGAATATTTAACAGAAATTTACTAATTAAGTTTTTAACTAATTACCTGATGGCTCATATTGCAATTTACAAATTGTAGCCTTGGAGTTCGCCAGGCGGATCCACTTGGAACAAATTCTTGGGATGACACCAGTTTCGAGATATAAATTGCCGAACTTTGCGGAGAAACGCATTGGCGTTCCAATTAGTTTCTTAACAAATCGTTGCTTTATGCATTGAAGCACCAAATTAACTGGAACGCCAATGCATTTCTCCGCAAAGTTCGCGAATTAATATCCCGAAACTGGTGTCATCCCGAGAATTCGTTCCGAGTGGATCGCCTTGCGAACTCCCCGGCTTCAATTTGTAAATTGCAATATGGGCCATCAGGTAATTAGTTAAAAACTGAATTAGTGAACTTTTGTTGATTATAGTCGATTATGCATTTCAATTTTTTGTGCAAGTAATGTCCGCCTCTTCGAGTAGGCCAGCTCATTAACTAGAATTGGGTTATCTGCCACAGGCCACCTTAAATAAATTTTGAAAGTGTTCGCTGAAACACCCTGTATATAAGAGCACCATATATGGACATACTAAAACTTTAGAAGTGGCCTTATATAGAAATGTCCCATATATGGGCATATTAAAGATTTGGCAGATATGGCCATATATAGCATATAAGGGTCCCATATATGGACATATTAAGAAATGGGCAGATATGGCCATATATAGCATATAAGGGGGCCATATATGGGGATATTCAAAATTGGGCAGATATGGCCATATATGGCCCTTATATGCCATATATGGCCATATCTGCCCAATTTTTAATATGCCCATATATGGCCTTTTTCATATCAGTCCATATCTGACATTTTCGTAAGGGAATGGTCGCTTAGCCCAGGCAAATATGTAAATGCTGAAAACACGTCTGGGATTGAAGTAAGGACTAAATCTAGCATGTTTGATGAGGTAGCAGAAACTCGCGTACGTTTTTTTTACTAAATGGGTTAAATTGAAATCGTGACAGAGGTTAACAAAATTTGAACTTTCATTAGTATGCGTACAAATAACGCCATGGTTGCTATCCCACAAAATAGCTGGGAAATAAAAATCACCTAAAACTAGAAGGGGAGAATTTGAGTATCGTACTAGAATGATATTTAAAGCGTCATGCAAAGAATCACAGAACGTGGAACAAGACTGAGGTGCGCGGTAACAGGCCCAAATAATTACTTCGTGATGTCCGAAATGAATTCATGCGCACACAATTTCTAGTGGAGATATGACTTCTAGTGAAGATATGATATTGCAAATGCATATTTAAGGTTTCGAGCATAATAGACTTTTGTAAAGCTGAAGGATTTAAAGTAGACGGTGCTTTGGAAAAAGTACGCTGTAATTACTCGAGCATGCGATTAGTATTGTTAATGACGTACTCTATATGAATGGACCAATTTAAGCTGTTTGCAACGTGTGCACCAAGATATTTATATGACATGACGAAATTTAAGGGAACGTTGTTAAGATGTTAGGTGTTAGGATTAGAATTAGATCTGAATACGCGCACTATTTTACATTTCTAAATATTCAATTCCAGTAGCCACTTCCCGCACCAGTCAACTATGTTATCCAGATCAGCTTGAAGTGTTATAGTATCATCAGCGCTGCTAATTTCCCGGAAGATAATGCAGTCACCTGGGAACAGATGTATGGTAGGGGATATTGACACGTATACATGTTTATCTTTCACCGGTGGCCGCTTTCCACCGGCTAACAAATGTTAAACGTTACCGCTCGGCGCCAGACGCGCCTACATTGGAAGTTTCTCGAACGTTATCGATGCTTCTATCCATCGTCTGTGGTCACCGACGCTCATGTAATCTGATGTTATCAGCGACGCGAATTGCGTAGAACTTTCAGGAAGACACGCGGGCACCAGGGATTAATCTGGAACCTTCGATGACTCATGTATAAAATCCAACGCTTTTCGCCGCTGAACAGATTTTCGACGATCGCCGACTGTTCGCCGTTTTCGGTGTGCTTCGAGTGTAGCTTGCTTTTGTGGGCACAGGTTCGCCCAATAAAGAACCAGTTTCGTCATACACAGTTTTACGACTGTTTAATTCAGCGTCGCTACTACGGGACAAGATTGTGAGACTCAGATCAGTAATGTCTACAAGAAATAATAGAGTGTTATACACATTGCATCAAACCTTAGAAGTTTGACTGCAACAGTTTGAACACCCCTGAAAATGGGTTTGGGTCACTTCATCCATGTATGCGTTTCTTGAGAATTATGCGGTACTGTTTTTGGTAATCGTTGCCTGTGCGTTCCTCAAGCACTGTGTCACTGATTGCTTAGCCCCGAAAAGCGACATTTGACAATGTTACATTGCTTTCTCCAGGCTTCTGTGTTACGTTGATCCTCTTCTCTCCAGATACATTATCTGTGTGTCTACATTCCATGAGGAAAAAGCGCTATTTTTGAAATTTCAAAAAACTTTTGAACTCAACCTCTTTAATTTAAATTACTAAACATTGTCAACATATAAGCTAATTCCTTCAACGATAGACGGATTATGACAAAGGTAATATTCATTTGTCATGTTATATGCTCGTCAGTTGGCAACGGCGAGAAGTGGGAATCTTTGGTGTCCATACACATAACCATTGGCAGAAATTAATGACGAAAGTGCGAGAAGCCAATGAGCACAATATTTTGACATTTCTGATTGCGCACGCATAGACACAATACGATGCTTGAATCTTATTACCATCTTGTATGCTACTTGAATTTCACGTCATTGTTAGGATGAATTACCTGATACTTAGTGGTGTTGTCTTGTTTTGTCAACAATTTTCGTCACCAAAATTCTGACATCTTCATTACAATGTCAATTCCTGCAGGGTATTCAAATTCATTATATGAGCAAAGGCTGTGACAATACAAAATACGATAGGACAATGCTGCTCTTGTTGCACGGCTTCTTAGATTTTTGGTATATATGGAACCACCAGATACCAGAACTCGGCGAGGAATTCTGGTGAGTAGAACATATGTACCTCAATTTTCCAAGGAAACCTTGCCAGTTTAGGTTCGCCTAGCCAACGAGTCCAAACAGTATTTTGTAAACACCAATCTGACGCTATAGTTTGGACACGTGTTCAACCCTGATATACTGAACAATCAATGTACTTTTAAATAATAAACTTCTATTTTGCCCAACCGAATAAAAGGGGGACAGCATTTGGTTAAAGTGAGAATAAATATCGATATTCGGTTAAGCTGTACAAGTAAATCAGCCTTTGCTGCGGCGAAACGGTGGCTGTTACGAGGAGATGTTGATCAGCAAGCCGGAAAAGAACCAATAACGAAACATGGGTGACAACGTCTGCTCTGAGTGCTTGCACCAAATACCCATGGCGTCAGAAAAATGCCGAAGTATCAAGCTTACAAGTCTGTAACCCAGCCATAAATAAGCGATAGCTCATTTTGTAAACTGCACATAGTAATACATTTAAAGCCGAGGAAATTCATGTATTTAACCCCGCTCTAAAATATACATTTATCTTGTGAAGATAACTTTTGCGAAACCCGGTAGAAATTTCACACGAAGTGTAAAATATTAAACCGATTTTTTCCCCTTTTGATGCCCTAATAGACGCAGTTGTCAGGTTTGGGTGCAGAGTTACGGAATTGCAAGCTTCCTGCTTCAATTCTTTTTTTTTTTAATTTGCCAGTTTCTGGGAATATTTCTAGAAGGTTGCTGGCCATAAATCAAGATTCTGCATAATAGAGTCGCTAAGTTTTAATTTTGTCTCTTAAGTGAAACAAATGTCATTGAAGTTGGTACAGCAGCTGTCTTATAAAAGCATTTCACTGTTACATGTATTTAAATAGGACATTGGAGTTCTCCTCGAGCTAAAGCTTCCTCGTGACTTTTCTCCCTTTACTTGTGTCAATAAATGTGTGGAAGGTAGTGCTTGCTGGGGCAAGGGAGCAGGTAAGGCAGCTGAAAGTAAAGAACGGCTGCTTCAGGACGAATCAATTACATCTTCGCGTATGTCGAACTGTCTACACGTTTTGCCGCAGAGCGTGATGTTATGCTGTTGTGAAGAGCGTTTAATACTCTCGATCACGCAACTGATCGTTGTCGGCTATCGTCAGTCGGTGTTGCAGCTCTATCAGAGTGCCCTCAGCACAACCATGGCCAGTCTGGAGCGCGCGTCTCGACTTCGGTACATACCGTTTTCTTCACACCAGATGGTGTTTATTTGGATTTGAATTTTACGGACACACAAGGTGCATTTGAGCTTAAGCAGTAGGTGCCGTCATTGGTGGCGGCACAGGCGCAGCCCAACTTCTGTAAGATTGTGGGCCTCCGCAGGCGCGAAGTGCGTTTGTCAAAAAAAAAAAAAAAGCGACGATGCCAAGTGTACGCACCGTCGAACTCCACTCAATCAACGCAGCCGCGGCAACGTTCTAGCTTCTACTGCTGCCATTAGTGTTCTGCACATACACGTTAAGGCTACTTTTAAAGAGATGTGTGCGTACCAGCTGTGTGTGGCTAAAAGCCGAAGACGCTAGTCAGAAAACGCATTTAATAGTACTTTTAGGAACATGGTATTTGTCGCCTAACGATAGATGCGCGCATGCGAGCGGCGAAGTAACGTGAACACAGCACGAGAGCCGAGGTTTAATTGTTTATTTAGTGAGCGCGCCGCGCCCTCCGCACAGAGATGCCGGCGCTGTAAGCAGGAGCGCACGACTTTTATTGCGATAGCAATTATATGGACACTTCAACCGGATTTCTGCCGTCGGCGTCGCCGTCGTCGTCGCCGTCGCCGTGAGGTTCCGTATAGATAAAATCTTCACCGCGCGCCGTATGCCCAAGCGCAAGCGTGCTGGGACGCACGCTATCACGGAGAGCGAACGCACTCAATCCCCCAGGCGCAAGCAACGAAGCGGGAAGCCAGCGCCGGAGGGAGCCGGGGGGGGGGGGGGGGGGGGGGGAGGGCACTTCTGCTGTGCCAACAACCGCGCTCGTCGCTCGGCCGCACGGTCTCTTATCTCTCCCGCGCGCAAGCAAAGAAGCGGGAAGCCAGCGCCGGAGGAAGCGGGGGGGGGGGGGGGGGGCGCACTTTTCTTCTGCCAACAACCGCGCTCGTCGCTCGCCGCACCGTCTCTTATCTCCACACGGCTCTGACATTTATGAGCCGTGCATTCGCGGCTCAGTTCCTGTTGAAGCGATAGACCGCACGTACCTTCGCCCGCAGCGGCGTATGCTTGCTGCCAGCGTTTTGACCGTCGTTGTCTGCAGTCATTCAGTGTGATCTCTTCATGTTTGTTTGTGCGCGCTCACACCACGCTTGTTCATTCAGTTAGTAATAGTCGGGTCACATTTTCCAACGCACGCTACACATGTAATGCTGCCCGGATCGGCAGTGCAGCGCTACAGGTGTGTCCCTTCGCACGCGCGTTGCCCACGGGAAGCGCTTCTCATCAACACCACCGTTTCACACGCGCCTTCTCGTGGTCATCGAGTCTCTCTTCATGTCGGTCTACTTACGCCGCAGCACACCTGCTTACTTAATCAGCTCATGTTTACTACAATTCATATTGTTACCAAAGCCGCTCACCTTACTTCGTATGACATTGCTGTGTTGCTATCGCATTCATTGCTTCGCCCTTAGGGCGAAACTGTGACATTTTTTTAGAGCGCACCGCGCGGAGCTGTCCGCGCTGTCAGCGCCCTTGCCCCCCCTCCCTCCTCCTTAGATGGGAAGGGCGTTTTCATTCAAAGGAATGGTCCCCAAGCTGTGTGTTTACGCGCCGTGCGACCGTTGAACTTGGTGGGGGTGAAAACGGAGCACATGGGTTCCTCATTTGTACTGGCTTCACGCGGTCAATCGCACAACGTCCTTGTGTCCAGCCACGGCCATGATGAAGGTCTTTTCGCCACGGTCGAGCACCTCAAATGGGCTTTCGTAAGGTGCTGTAAGTGCTGGTTGGATGCCTTCGCGTCGCACAAGACGTGGCTTGATGAAGCACTTTGCTTACGAAGACGTCATACGTGGATGATTCTCGGCCGAGGGTTGTTCGCAGGCGTTCACATCGAAGCCGCAGTTGCTCGACGTATGCAGGCGGCAACAGGTTGGGTGCAGTAGGCAGGGTGAAGAATTCCCCAGGTAGGCGGAGGGTGGTGCGATACATCATTTCAACTGCAGTGTACGCGACGTATTTGAGAGCTGAGCGAATTCCGAGAAGCAAGTAGGGAAGTTCCTGAAGCCATGAAGTTGGGGCGTCGCGAGCGATGAGTGCAGCCTTCAACTGCCGGTTAGTCGGTCGGCCATTCTGTTCGCGGAAGGGTGGCATGGGGTTGTGTGAAGATGGCGTACACCGAGGATACTAGCCATGCTCTGAACAGCTCGTACTCAAATTGACGGCCGCGGTCTGTGGAGACAACTCTGAGGCAGCCGAAGCGAGATATCCATCCGGAAATGAAAACAAAAGCCACAGTGGATGCCGTGATATCGTGTACCGCGAATACCTCCGGCAAGCGTGTAAACAGTCAACACCGGTGAGGATGTAGCGCTTCCCTAGTGATGAAGTGGACCGACGATGTCTATGTCGATGTGGCCAAAATGACAATCTGGTGAGCGGAATGGCTGAAGTGGAGACTTGTTCTGCCCCGACGCCTTTGCACGTTGACAAAAAAAAAACACTCCCGAGCCCAGAGGCGGACGTTACTGTTGACGCCGGGCCACACAAAACACGTGATGAGACGCTGAGCGGCGCGGATCCCAGGGTGACTTGCTAGCTTGTCGAAGATTTGAGGACGATACGCGGACGGCAGAAATGGTTGGGTGCGGCCAGAAGACAGTTCACACACATTTGTACCCGAGACGGGCAGCAATAAATCAAACAGCGAGAGAGAACTGGCGCTTTTACTCTAGTCGCGAAGCTCAGTCACAACGTTATGCGTCTGATATTACCTCGAAGTCCACAGCACCAGATGGCACAGCAATTACACGCGAAAGGGAGTAGGCAGCAGCGCTGACTAGGGCCCTCCATGTACCTTAGGTCTACAGTGAATTCGGAGATGAAGCTTACATGCCGAATTTGCCGAGACAAATAAGCACTATGGTTGCCGCGGAAAGCAAATGTCAGTGGTTTATGTTCGGTCAGCACGTGCAACACGCTGCCTTCATGCTACTGGCAAAAGTGTAGCATTCGAAGGTATACGGCGAGGAGTTCACGATCGAACCTACTTTAACGAGTTTTGGCAGGCCTTAGCTTCTGCGAGAAAAAAAAAAAAACCTTGTGGGAGCCACGAGTATAGCTGGACCTGATGTAGGGCGACATCAATGGCGTATGAAGCATGGGTGATCGGCCGCATTGGTGCGTCCGATAGGGGATGCACGAGCATTGTTGCGTTAGCCAGAGCATTCTTCGCTTTCTCAAATGCTACGTCAGCTGCACTTGTCCACTTGAGAGAAGCCGACGGTGCCTTGGGACACTTGAGCATCTCGGTCAGTGGCAGAATAATTTGTGTCACGTTAGTCAGGGAGCGACGGTGAAAGTTCAATAGTCCAATGAACTCACGCAGCTTGCGAAGCGACATCAGGCAAGGAAAATTGCGCCGGACTTCAACTTGGCTGTCTAGGAGCAGGACTCTTTCAGGTGTGACGAGGTGCCCAAGAAATTTGATGGTGTCGACGCCGAAGACACACTTCCCTGTGTTAAAACAGCAGGTTATCGGCGTGCTGTTCAGGTGAAGACCTCGCCACTAGAAAGTCATCAAACCATGCGATGACGAAGCGTAAGCGGCGGGTGACCTCATTGATGAACATCCAGACAGTTTGGGCACCGTTCCTCAACTTAAAGAGCATGCGGACGTACTGAGATGCCGAATGGTTGAATGATGGCGGTCTTTGGTGTGTTCGATGGCTCCAGAGTAATGTGGTGATAGGCTTTGACTAAGTCAATCTTGCTGAAGATGGACGTGCCAGCTAGCGTGGCGGAGAAGTCGTGGGCATGGGGAAGCGTATACCTCTGAGTGTGACAGTGGGGGTGTTCAACGCACGATAGTAGCTACAGGGGCCCCAGTCTCCACGGTCACACTTCGGAACCATGTGTAGGGCGGATGACAAAATGCTTGATAATAGGCGAATGATGCCTAGTTGCAGCATATGGTCAAACTCCGTGCGTGCCATGGCGATCACGGTCAACTGCAAGCTGTGGCGGCTTGCAGAACACTGGAGGTCCATTGGTGACGATGTTGTGCGTGGCGGTGTGTCACACCAGTAGTTCCTACTTATTGGGCTTCGTGAGTTCAGGGTAATCTGACAGGATCGATGCAAGCGAGCCTGATCACAAGTGCGGAGCTGCTGGTACAGGGGCTGACATAGGTGTGAGGACGCCCTACATGGACAAGTTGGTCGTACAGTCTACAAGGCGACGTGAGCGGAGATACACATTTAGGCGGAAGTAGCTAAGGAAATCTGCACCCAGTATGGGAAAACGCACATAAGCGGCGATGAATATCCACCAAAACGTGCGGCCCAATCCACAGTCGACGCTGAGTGAGGTCTGTCCAAATGCGGCGATTGTGGAACTGTTGACAGCTTGCAGCGGCGCAGCCCTCCGAGCACATTGTCGGTCGAGGCGTGTGGCAGGGATTACGCTCACCTCAGCACCAGTGTCTACGAGAAAACTACGTTCTGTGATCCTGTCTGTTACCTATACCAGGCGGCTGCGCATCGCTGTGGAATCACGCACCGGCATTTGTGACTCCCGTTGATGTTGTGACTTCGGGGTGGAGGACGAGGGACGGACTCTTTCAGCCGATAAAGATGAAACTAAAAGCTTTATACAATATTTACAGATAGTGATGTAGCTGTAAGAGCGCATCAGACCGACTGGGCGGCTGGTGGCGACTCCCTGTCCTCACGATGGGCCGGTTCTCCCTTAAATTCCTTTGGCGGCTCCTAGTCGGCAGGAACCAGGCGGGCGGTTGCTGAAGTCACCCGCGTCGAATTCTTGATTCGTCGCGAAGATGGCCGAGGGCTGCTTGAAGTCACCCGCATGGAAATCTTGATTCGTCGCGGAGAGGTGGGAGCTCTCGTCGCCTCGATGAAGGCACATGGTGGGGCACAACAACGTTTCCCTGCCAGTGACAGGGTTCCCGACAATTCTTAGGGCTCGCGCCAAGCCGGGCATGGTACCAGCAATAGCAGTCACGGTCGATTCTTGGATCGGAACGGAAGCGTGAACGTGAGCTGCCGCGGGAGCGACATGGGACATGGTACATCGACGATGGAGGCAGCGGGCCAGTCAATTTTCTTTTCGAGGCGAGGCTGTCGCGCCTCGGTATCAGATGTCACGGCGGTCGTTGACACAACCACGGGGCCGGCGCTGGCGTATTCGGCAATACGGTCGAGAGCTCTGCGAACATATCATCTGCAGCAGCGAGGACCAGAACGAGGTTTTGGAATAGATGCTGAAGAAACAGCTCAAGAAGCAGTGGGCTGTCGGAATTCTGCGCGCTGTCGCCGAGGCGTTCGCGCATATGGTGCATCAGCTGCAATGGTTGTCGGTTTCCAAGGGCCTCCGCTTCAGAAGTTGCTGTAGGTGGCTGCGCTCCGAAATCGTTTTGCGCATCTGCGTAACTGCCTTAAAATGCGCTTAGGGCTGGGTGGTGTGTGTAAATCTCAAGACATCGTTGGACCCTTCAGCCACTTCTAAAGGCAGTGTCGAAACGACATTTAGATATATCACGCGGTGCGAAGTGATGCGGCGCAAGTCGAAGACAGCTTCGACTTGAGTAAACCGGACGGCGGGGTTCATCGTCCAAAATGGGGACAGCACCAGCACGTTCGAAACGGCTTCCATGTCAACGGTGCTGGCTTGATCCGAGTCTGTCGCCAGTGGGCACGATTGAGTTCGGTGGCTGTTGTCGTGTCGCCGTCATGCTTGCATTGGTAGCCAACATGTCCTGGTCACCAAGGATGCCATGCGTGCAATGTAGGTCATAAAACAGCCGCCTAAAATGACAATGACCCAGCAAAAGAACAAACACTAAAGAACCACTGAAATGGGTTCGGACGTGGGTACTAAGTGAAGAAAATCCTAAAGGATGATGCTAGAAGTCATAGTCATGAGCATGACTCAGTAAAAGTGACAATGACTCAGCGAAAAAAGATTACCACTCAAAAACCACTGAACTGGGTTCGGATGTGGGCAATAAGTGCAGGAAACACTAATGGATAATGGTAGAAGTCATAGTCATGAGCATGACTCAGCAAAAATGACAATGACTAAGCGAAAAAAGTTTAACACTTGGAAACCACTGAATTGGGTTCGGACGTGGGCACTAAGTGAAGGAAACACTAAAGGATAACAGTAGAAGTCATAGTCATGAGCATGACTCAGCAAAATGAGAATGACTCAGCGAAAAAAGGTAAACATTCAGAAACCACTGAATTGGGTTCGGACATGGGTACTAAGTGAAGGAAACACTAAAGGATGGTGGTGGAAGCCATAGTCATGACCATTACTCGGCAAAAATGACAAAGACTCAGCGAAAAAAAGGTTAACATTCAGAAACCACTGAATTGGGTTCGGACATGGGTACTAAGTGAAGGAAACACTAAAGGATAGTGGTAGAAGCCATAGTCATGACCATGACTCGGCAAAAATGACAATGACTCAGCAAAAGAACATTAATAGTCAAAAACCAATGGAATGGTTTCGGATGTGCTACTAAGCAAACGAAAAGTTTAAAGGTCAATGGTTAAAGACAGTCAGGAGCATGGCTATAGGCTTTCGCCTTAAGGTCTCCTAGGCATTGCTAAAGAGACTCCTGAGGACTCATGACGTGAATGTCATGACATGCGTGTCATGTAGGTCATGAATAAACCGCCGACGTCTTGATGCTCTCATGGTAGTTTCGTTAGCTGGGTAGGCTCCCCCCCCCCCCCCCGCACACGGCTTTACATAACGTCGATTCCCTCAGGGCGTTGGATCTGCCGGCTTTTTTTCTATGAAATCTACTTTGTACAGCCGATGCTTACGCTCACTTCTTTTCTTCTTTCCAGCGTTGTAGTCCCTGATTTGCGTGGTTATGGAGACACTACTAAACCAGCAAATACATCTACTTATTTAATGAAACATTTGGTTGAAGATGTCAGACTGTTGATTGATAAACTAAGTAAGTAGAATGCTTTAATAGTCACCTGCGCTCGAGCCATACTTTGAAATTAATACCTCCGCTCACCAGAACCAATGGCTGCCTTCTGCAGCAGTCGCCGAAATTTCAATTAAGCAATGGTAGCAATAACAAAGCGAAATTTCAGAACTGCGTGGAAGTTCGACTTCAGCGAAAATCTTACAGAACACGAAACTACATTACGGTCTGATGCACGTGTTTACAGAAAGGGACATCATCCGGCGAAAGTAATACTGAATCCGATGAAACACCTTTAATATTGTAAGAGTATTAAACGAGTGAAATTATTGAGTGGAATGCAATACAAATATTTGAAAATAATAACCTCCGAATATAGACTCAAATAATAAATATTTTCCCAGTACGGAACCTTGCGAAATATAAAGTTTGCCTGGCGTGTACTTCGTACAGAATTACTTATTTATATATTTATTTATTTATCCGGCATATGCTCGTAATACCATTCGCCACTGAACGTCCAGTAAGCTAAGGAGCTTGTAAATCAGAAACTGCTTTCGGTTATCTGAAGCACCATGATGACAATAAGAAGAACAAGTAGTAGTTTATTGATTGGAAAATGTAGAGAGGTCGGCCGGAAAATGGAGCATCTGGCCTGCTGCTCTACGTAAGGGAAGGGGAAGACGGGAAGAAAGAGGGTCCCAATGGGGGATGATAATGGGAGGAACGAGGTGAAAGGACACATTGCATAAATGTTATTACAAGCGTGAGTCCAGGGCCGCGTCGCCTAAGAAACGTGAAAAAGCACGCATTGCCTCTATCATCTGCCGACTCGGTGGCCCTGCGCCTAGCAGGAGGCCCTCCGACAGTGGTCTATTGTACAAATGCCTCAAGGTAGTGGCAGCAGCTGAAACCTAATGTTTTAGCTGCTGCCACTACAAAACAATCGGAATCTCACAGGTTGACCCAAAGTGATGCTGAATTTACCAGAAGCACGATATTGTTACGTAGATAAAGCACTATTCGCGTTCGCAAGACTTTCGAACAATTATCATGACAAACATTTGTGCGGTGGTTCCCATTTTGTAGCCGTTTGTTGTCTCTATGAACTTCATTTCCTGAGCAGAGTGCTAAGTAAACGAAAACAAAAAGGTACCCATAGAACAACATATCGAGCGCTGACTAAGAATTATTGGTTTATTAAGAAAACAACCACTACGTAAGCGCAAGCCTCATCATACACCATTGCCAGCTTATTTCCGAAAGTGCTATTTTACGATCTAATAGTTTCATTGAAGTTTGCATTAGGCAATTATCACCATTCTGCTTTTTTATAAGAGTTCACTATTTATCGGGACGTGAAATCTCCGTGCTGAAGGAAAACTGTCAGTGCTTGTATGTATACTTGTGGTTTTCTACATGTCTGCATACCTACAAGACCAGACATCAAGTGCAAACAACGCAAGTCCCCGTAAACGATGAGGCAGATCTTACAGAGAATACTTGATAGCCTAGCTCACTGCTTAGATGCAGTGAGTCTAGGCAAGGCCATCAAATCTGCTTTGTCAATAGACACATACGCACTGCGCTACATAGGCTGTAAAATATACGATGAGGGATCCAGTATATGTACTGTTTCTAGATACGTATAATACATCCTGCTCAACCATAAGCTGTCGCACAATCGTATCATTCTGCTAATTGTGTCCTGATTTTGGAAGGGCAGAAACCGAATCAAATTTGGCGTGATTTTTATTATCTTTTTAGTGTTACTTGTGGCGTTAATTAGCGACAGTTAGAGTCATAGCTGTCTTAACGTTTATAGACGGGAAGAGTGCGGTGGGAATGAGATATCAAATGAGGATATTCAATATTCCATTTGACATTACGAGAAAGAACTGGAGCTCGGCAGGCACTAGGAGTATAATCCGTAGGCTAGGTAACCTGTGGACCATTAGAGTTACATAATGGGTGCCAAGGAAAGGGAAGCGCATTACACTAAGGCGGAAAATTAGGCGGAGTGATGAAATCAGGAAATTTGCAGGCGCACGTTGAAATCAACTAGTGCAAGACAGGGGTATTCGGAGATCGCAGGGAGAGGCCTTCGTCCTGCAGTCGACATAAAATTAGACTGATGATGATTATGGTGGTAGTGGTGGTGGTGTTAATCAAAGCAACATACCATCTTGTTAATGCGCTGGAGCAGTGATCTATACTGCTTCTGACCGAGAACACGGGCAGCTGTTTGTTAACCATAGAACAAAACGCCCTCTTGCTTTCAGTCGTAATTCAACAGCAAGTACTGATAAATGTAGTGTTAACCCTGATGTCAGACCTAGTACTGCAACAAAGCTTTTGTTTAAGGCTTCCTTGTCTTTTTTAAGCAGGTTATGAATTTTTCGCCTTCAGTGGGGGAACCCTAATAAAAAAGTTCATATGCTGTTTAGATAAATTAGTGTTTACGTTTCGAGTTGCACGGCGAGTAATTCTTGTTGTCTTTTCCGAAGACTCCGATAAGCAGAGGAAGGTTGTCCTCATCGGACATGACTGGGGCGGCATGATTGGCTTTGTGTTTGCAACATTAAATGAGAAGATGATTGAAGGTTTGATAATAATCAACGGGATGCACCCACTGGCTTTCGCAAGAAGGCTTCTGGAAAGCGTGACGCAGATGAAAATGTCTTGGTGAGTACGCTTGTCTAGCACTAACGAATAAACGAAAATTATTTTGGTTCATCGTACACGAAGTGTACTTTATCTTGCTGTGGGAAGTTTAACCTAGCCAGGCACAAGTCGTGTGCAGTGGACTGGTGGCCACTCACGTGCGTGACTGTCCATGGTGTGAATATTTTCGTCGTGTGCTCCTACACGCACAGTACTAAAATATCATCCTCCTTCAGTGAACAGATAACTTCGTACCAAATGCATTTACATGCCAGAAGCAGCAGTAACCCTAATCCACTGCAGCACTCTTTGAAGGGCATTAACCTGTATCCGCCACTCAATGGTTAGCTCCCGGCAGCGTCTGTTTGTGATATCACACACCGCTTGATGCGTGCGTGACAGTATGGTACAGCATCGATGCAGCTCGAGCCACTCTCTTTTCAAGCTCCCATAAAAAACATACACACACACACACAATCTATATCTGTGTGTTTTTCCGTGCGTGGGCGGATGTGAGAGTGTGCGTGTGGTTGTGCGTGTGTGTGCACGCGTGCGTCTTCATTCGCACGCCCATGTAGCACTCTGCTTGTAGACGAAAGACATTACCCTGTGTAGGACAACCTGTCCGTTGTTTTGTGCAACGTGCTGCAGCTAAGAAACAGGATGGCCGTAAATATGCGGCACTTCGATATGTTCATCTAATGCGCTCTTCCCTGCGCGTTCTGCCGGTGCTTTATGCACACATTTGTGTATAAATCGACAGCTTTTTGTTCGCGCGTCATGAAGTGAACACGGTCGCAAACAAGTTGGTAGCAGATAGCTCTTAATTACACTACGCAAGTATTTATGCTGAGTATACGACCTTCGAAATTCTGACTGAGGCAGCACATATGCACTAATCTCCTAAGACAGATATAGCAAGCGCAAATCTACTGCGTATCAATGAGCGCTATCTAGTACCTATACAGGACGAGTTCACGCTCTGAAGTACGGCGCTTTTGTGCCCCTGCAGCCGGTGATGTTCTCGCAAGAAATGCCAATACGCTTGCACGTGAACCTCGACGAAAGGACTCACGATTGCAGTACGCCGCTGCCGCTGTAAAGTACCTACAACAAGTCAAGACCGTCCATTCGGGGTTATCGGCTGGTCAACAATTATTTTATTTTATCTAATTTATTGGTTTCTTCCTAATGCGTTTCAAGCAAGATACACACATATAACCATAGAGAGCACTCCTATACCTACGATAAGCCATTGTTCATCGGAAAGCGCATTTCACACACATTGAAGTTCCCAGCACATTGTAGCTTCTTTTTTTAAAACCAGCACTGACATACTAATTTGGTTTGCAAACCGCATTGCAATTACAGAGATCCAATCACAATAGTTGATACCTACTTAATTGTAGTTCTAATAGATAATAACCAATAAACATAAAAGAAACATTTGTACTATATATGCTGTATAACTCGCAGGGAGAAGAAAAGAGAAGAAATGTTAACGTTGAGTTGCTGATTGAAAACACAAACAGGCGCACCGGCGTCGTCCTTCCTGAAGGCGCCGCTGATATTTTTATGCCGGAAATTTTCGCTATTGGTATTACCTGGGGGAGATTCTGCTAACCACGCAGTCACAGTGGTATTGCCTATAGAGTCAAAAAGGACAGGAAGCATACGTGAGTACTTTGGCAAATAGTTATAAGCATTCCACGGCTGCTTTAATCCTTGGCAGGACAAGCGGACGTCACGAAATGAGACGGACTTTTTCGGAAAAGTGTTCACTGCTTCCTTACAAGAACTGTTCACTGCTTTAGAATTTGCTAGAGTTTGCAAGAGATTTGTTAGAGTTTGCAAGGTTATGAGTGAGGATCAACGGAGCAGATCTCAGCAACCTGCGGTTTGCGGATGACGGATTCCTGTTCCGCAGTGACGGAGATAACTAGCAACGAATGATTCATGTATTTCACCGCCCAAGTCTATCAGTAGATTTGAAGATCCATGAGACGAAGCTAATGTTCAATAACTTGGCAAGGTAACGAGAATTCGTGGTTAGAAATCACCCCTTTGAATCTGTGCAAGAGTACGTTAATCTGAACCCATTAGCCACGGGGGCTTTGATAATGTAAAAAAAATTTACAGAATAAATGTAGATAGGAGTGTACACAGCAGGCATTACGAAGTCATGACTCACTACTTACCACTATTCTTTAAAATAAATGTACAGAGTCATTGCATTCTGCCGGTGTAACGTAGGTGTTAGAAACTTAGAGGTTAACAAAGAAGTTTGAGAAGAAATTGACAAATGTGTTAACGATCAATGGAACAAACTTTTATAGACGCAGCCTTAGGAGACCGGAAGACAGCAGTGTGGATTAGAGAACAATGGGGATAGCCTATATTCCATGGCATGCAAATAAGAAATAGTGCTGGGCAGCCCGGTAACGCGTAGGGAAGATAAGTGAAACTTCAATAACAGAATGAGTGTCATGAGTTCAGCACGTAATCGTCACAGAAACCAAGTCGGGGATAGCAGAGGACTAGGTGGTGTGCTGAAATTAGGACATTTGCAGGAAAAAAATGGTGTACGCTGGTAAACTACGGGGTAATTGAAGTCCGCTGCCAGAGACGTTCAGTGTGCAGCAAAGAAAAATCGGCATTTAATCATCATCATCATCATCATCAGCCTATATTTATGTCCACTGCAGGACGAAGGCCTCTCCCTGCGATCTCCAATTACCCCTGCCTCTACCCCTGCATTTAATCATATTCTCCTAATTGTCCTGCATAGCAAATGTTCAGGCAAAGAAGGTTCGCACACGGCACTGCAACAACTTTTCCGACTTAGTAAAGTATGAACCGTATATGCACATTAGAAAAAGCTAACGCAATATATTCAGTATAAGTGTACGTATTTAAGGCAGTGTTTAGAAGAGTGTGTATTGCAGCCTCTTTATCCGTTCGAGAAATATTAGTGCAACCCAATTTTCAACAGTTGAAGATGTGGAGAAAATTCTAAAATGCCTAAGCGCATCACTTGGTCACTTGGTTCTATGCAGGTATTTCCTTCCATTCCGCCACGAGGACGTCCCCGAGAAGTACCTGATCATGAGAGACTTCACGTTCTTTGATAAAGTGCACAGGGGTTTTACACCAGATGAAGAAAACTCTCACAAATACATGTTTTCACAGAATGGTACGTACCTTAATGTGCTCAAATGAACAGAAAAAGCATAAACCAAAAAGTCGCAGTATCGTCCGAAAGGCGAAGCGTCGATTGCGATATCAAATTAGTGGACAGCTATACGAAGTAAACTTGTAAACATAGGCATACTAACTAAATGAACAAGCATGATGTAACGCGCTCAGAAGCAAACATTAACACATCTCACTCGATGATCGCGGAAACTCGCTGTCGAAATGCACGAAGCACGGCAGCAGCAGCGAGCGAATTGATCTTCGTTGTGCGTCTCGCATCAATGCGAACTAGGCCGCGAAAACACAGCGCGCAGCGCACTGTGACCCGACGCAGATGGTTTGTAGATACAGCAGCCCGGGTGGGCGCACCCGGCCGCCGGAGCAGCCCACAGTAGAACACGCCCTTCCCTCCCTACCCTCCCCACGGAGCCTTTGGGGTCACGCGGGCGCGCGTGGCATCCGGAAGAAAAATGCTCCCCCTCCATACCCTGCCTCCGGAGCGTTGCGCACGACGGAAAACCGCACCGTTCCTTACCGCTTCCCGCCCTCGAATGCGCGAGATAGAGCCGCGATTGCCGGCTTTCTCGCACGCTTTCACTCGCACACATAGCATATGGCGCGCGGCGACGATTTTATCGCCCTTGTACTTCATACGGAACCTCACGGCGACGTCTACCGGAGAAATGCGGCTGGAGCGTTCATATAATTGTTGTCGCAATATAAGCATAACCTAAACAGAGTGAAGAGGCAAGGTAGCGTTCAGCATAATGTACGCTCTTACAATTTTTTTGCCAGAACGGGTGAGCGTCGGGAGCAGGGCGTGTCAGCAGCCTTGTAGCGGCGAGGTGCACTGCTAAAGCAAACAGGGCAGCAGGATGCAGTTCAGCTGCGAATCGCGTTGCACGCCCGCGTGTAGTGTCGCCGATTCCTCCGCTTCTGGCTGCAATAAGGCCACTCACACCCCGTGCGGTTCACGCTCGCGCATTCTGGCTATAAATTTCCGACAAACTATACTTAAATTTCCCCAGCGGGGATTTAGCGCATGAGTTGTGTCTGTAACCTGCATGGAGCCGCAATTACCGTTAGGTGTTTGACTGCATAGACGCGAAGAGTTAACATCGGTTTCAGTGAAAACACTGAAACAGAGAATGCCGCATAGTGTTGTGAACATGGACACTTTGGTTACAGATGAAGGTGTCTATAAAGCGAGCAGCCTATAATGGAGAGATTTTATTAACAACAAATACGGTATTGCATGTCAATCGCCCCAGGCTCAGCGCTAACCATAAACAAATTGTTAAAATATTTGCAGCTTTAGTCTTGTCTAGAAACCTGTCGCAGGAAATTTTGTGACAGCAGGGACATTCCAAAAAAAGGCGTGCTAATTTCATTCCAGTCATAGAAGGCTTGGTAAAACGTAGAACTAGTTCAGACAACAGCACATGGCAACAACGGTTGAATGTTAGACTTTCGAACAGCAAGTGCTCAAGCGTCTCATATAGCGTATACAAGTAATGCGCGAAGGGCTCGGTGCACGTCCTTGTTGGTGAACAATAACTTAACCTTGCTCGAACAGCGCTTCTTTATATCTTACTTCCAAAGGTTGTGCTTCAACTCGATATGAGGCTCACTAAGCTGTGCTGGCATTCTTGTCAACCACAGCCCAGTGCTGTTTCGGCCGGCCCTTCGGACACTTTCCGGGCAATTTGAGGATGTAGACGACTCATGTGAGTTGAGCGAGCCGGCATCTTACTTAAATACGCGGCCATAACATAAAATACGGGCTTCGCGCGTTTTATCGGTGATCGGGCAGCGTTGCTGTGCCGCCAGGAAATAGCAAGAAAACAGGAAGATTATGCACAGAAGGAGGGTTAGAAAATAGGCATAAAACTATTTGAGGCTAAAATTAATAGAACAATAATACAGAGCTTAATTACAACCAGGAACATTATGCATAAACCCGAATCAACGTTCTAAGATGTCAAGAGGGAAAAATAGAAAAGAAGAAGGCGATAGAGAAATTACATATTGTTACGGACCGAACCAGCAGCAGCTCTATCTCTACTTTCCTGTCATTTTACCTCCCCTTGCCCTCTCTCCCCAGCGTAGGGTAGCAAACCGGTCCTTCCCCTCTGTTTAACCTCCCTGCTTTCCCCCTTTTCTTCTGTCTCTCTTTCTCTTGTCAACCACGGGGCTAGACTTTCGTCTGTAATGCTCGTACTCTGTCTGTGACTGATGTACTGTGTAGGGGTGTGGCTCTCTCCCGTTTTCTTGTTTTATCGTTCTTCTCTTTGTAATGTTTTATCTGGGGCTTGCGTCACACTCTTGCCAGAAACACGAGAATGATTTCACTAGCTGCTTTACCACTAGTTACTGGTGGCCGCTGAAGGGGTCTACCATCGTACACCAAAAGTCGCAGTACTTAGGGGTGTGAAGACTGGAGCCCCGTGCACCGTAGGGATTGGAGGTGACGACAGAATTTCATATATAGTACGACACGCCGCAGTTTTACCCACAGGAAGTGGGCAAATACTTTATTGCCTCTCAATGCGGCCTTGCACGTTAGTATGTATAGGGTGACAGGCAAGGTCGTGAAGCATATCTTATGCGCTGAACCACGCGACGAGCGGACGTAATGCTATTAACGACCTGACTAATGCAGTTCATCTATTAAGGTATATGCTGGCAACTGTGTAGTTCATCGTGTAATATCTTCTGACGCTAATCTTACAGCACTTCAGTCTCATATTAACGCTATCGCTAACTGGTGCAATACGTTTTAAGGCTGAAAAGTGTATGGTAATGAGAATTTCCCGTAAGTCGACCACTTGTAGGCCTCCTCTTTATAGCAGTCATGGTTCTGTGTTCGACGAATTAACTTGGTATAAGTATCTAGGAGTTCACATAACTGCAAACGTTTCTTGGAAAAAATCATGTTAACTTACATGCTTACAGCTTACATTACTTACACAGCAACGTTTCAAGGGCACGATCGTCTCTTCAATTAACATTATATTGTTATGACGCGAGATAGGCTGGCACCTGCGGCCGCCGGCCGCTACAGCGAGAACGACGAAGTGTGTTCTGAAACGCGCGCTCTCCGAGTGTCAGCCTATATTGAAAAGAACACCGTTTTGCAAAGGTCTCGATTGCTATCTTTGTGACATTTTCTGGTGGAGTTGCTAGGTAAATGATACGATCGCCCGAGACGCAGGTGCCAGCCTATCTCGCGTCAATATAAAGAACTTGTAAGATCTATAGGCTGGAATATGCCAGCGCTTTGTGGGACCCTAGTCCCCAATTTCTTATTAACCAACTAGAATCAGTGGAAAAGTCCGCGTTTCAGTTTGTCAAATTATTTCAGCTTTTCCTTTGTAGCATCACTGAAACTCGCTTTGCAGCTTCCCGACCTCTACTTGCGCAGGAAAATATCCCGTTTATCAATGCAACACCCGATTTTGGATAATGCACACCCGAAAAATGAATTCCTTAGTCAGCCAACTTATTTCTCATGTCCTAAAGCTATTAAAAAATGGCTGCGGCTTAGCTCAGCTAATCCTGGATATGCAAAGCGAAAGCTTGGTTTCGCCTGGTTAAGTCTTGGTTTCACTTGGTTAAGCTTTTATTTAGCTGGAATTATTATACTTAGGTGTACACTCATCGTTAAGCCAGCTATAAATTATAAACCGACAAATCCAAGCGTTCTGCGAGCCGAACGGCTCGCTCTTCCTCCGTCTTCGCGCGCTTGGCATTCCGGACCCTCTCCAGTGAAGCAGTTCGCCGGGCGATATCCGTAGCGTGGTCAGACGCCACTTGCGGGCTCGTGAGATGCCGGTCAGGCACCGTCGGAACTCGGTGCGGCGAGTCACGTGATGCGTTGCCAAGGCTACGGCGCAGAGCGGTCAAATGAAGGTCCATTTGCTGGCGACGGCGAAACTCGGCTCGACTAGGTTAGTAAAGCTTTCGCTTTAAAATGTTTTTATTTCAATCACTGGCGTCAAATTAACGTAACCTCCAACGCAGACATCGGGCGGTGACCCACAGCGTTGTTGGAACAGGCCAGTGCGGCGATCTTCGCAGCTTCAACCTCCATCATAAAGTTGATGCCCCTTTTTGTCGCACTAATTTGTATTGTGATTCATTCACGCTGAAGACTAACAAAGAATGGAATCATTTGTCCACCTCCGTCATCGCCATTCTGAATGCCCCGCTTTTACATCTCCCGTTGAATAGTATTGTATGTGCTAACTGCTTATGAAATGTACTTTTTTTTCTTTTACCACTCCCTTCTGTAACACCTTCGGGCATTGAAGGTATTGAAATAAATTTAATGAAATGAATACATTCAAGGTGGCTGACCACTTGGCGCCAAAGTGTGTACTACAAGGTATCTGCCATTGCGCACACATCGAAAAAGGTTTATACAGCTTGCCTTTCCCTAAAGAATGCTTACACTGAAACCTCGAACAGTCTACGCAATTTCTCTATCGAACTTATTCGAGGCAAAGAAAACTAGCGTTGTATGCTCACTCTCAAAGTTCCCAAAACGGTTGTAACGCTCTATGTTCAAGGTGGCTGCTGAAAGCACAAAACTTTTTTTTCGTGGCTCGAATAATGTCCAAGGGTCCATCCACCATCCCACTCTGCTTGTCGTGATACTCCCTACTCGCGAAACAAAAAGTACTTTCTTGTAATTCCTATTGCACTCTACGAAATGCTTTTAACGCATCACATAAGGTAGCATAGATGTTATAATTTCCTCTTTCTTCATTTAAGTTACGCATAAAAGTGCCCGAGGTTACATTAGGAAATTAACTACGCTCCTTGTCGTCGTCTCCCATGCACTTGTCTCTACTTGAAGATCACGTGTTTGCCAGGTCAGTGCGGTAGCATAAGAAAGGCGAACCACGCATGAAATTCGATCATTCACAATACTGACTATTTTATTGAAAAATATGTTACACTTTAGCCTTTCTAAAGGCTAAAGAAAGCTAAAGGTGTAAATTGTTGATTTCTTAATTCACATTAGTTTGTTTCCTACCAATAAAGCCATGGCTGTGATACTCTCTCAGAGTATTGCATTCAATCAGTCAGTCAAATAACTTTATTTAAAGGCCCTGCGAGTTTGTGGGACGGGCAAATGGTCCCGCCTATAGGCGACGGCCAGGAGCTCTTGAGCCCTGGCGGCTTCCTCGGCCCGCTGGACAGCCCAAAGTTGATCGTCAAGGGCAGAGCTGAGCAACACAGTCTCCCAGCGCACGCGGAGGCGATCGCGAGACGCTGCATCCCCATTATTGTTTGTTATGCCTCGACATTCCCATAGCATATGTTCCAGATTGGCTCTAGAACCACAGTTTTTGCATTTATCTGTCTTGCACATGTCTGGGTAAATGAGGTGTGAGATCGCCGGGTTCGCATAAGTTCTGGTCTGTAATTGCCGCCATTGCCTACAAAAAAAGAGGCGTCGCGTTTTACTTTCTTTTTTGACCAATATGAGTTATCATAGCTGAGAAAGTTGTTTCATTTGGTATCATATCAAGTAAAATATAGAAACGTGAAACCAACCATGTGATCTAAATTCTACATGGAAATGTTTGCAAAATGAATAAATATGCTACCCGTCAAGAGGATAGTGAAAGATAGTAATAAATATTTTATCGGTTTCCATTTAAAGCGTACGGCTTCCATTCTTTCCAGTATGCACTCGCTTAAGGAAATGGTGGTGTTTAAAAAAGCAAAAAGCAAATCTTGCAGTCTGTTACAGCGAACCATGGTGTTATTTTCGAATTTTTCGCTTTCTGTTCACAGGTTCTCTGACTGGTGCCTTGAGCTATTACCGTGCCTTCAACGAGGACAGTGACCAGCTAAAGAAGTTTGATTACCGCAAGATCAACGTGAGCGCACTGATACTTTGGGCAGAAGAAGACGCCTTTCTTACAACTCCAATTGCCACTTACAATCAAGTGTGGCTCAAAAGTTCGAAGATCGTCTATTATGCAAAAGCAGGTCACTGGGTTCTCAGAGAATGCTCCAAGGAGGTTACCGAAAGGATCAGCACGTTTGTGAAAAGTATAGGTGGAACGTCGAAACCGTCTTCAAATTATGCGGTAAAAGAAAGGACCAGTAATGACTTATGTGAGGAATCAAACACCCCAAGAAAAAGTTGGATATCAACTGTTTTTGCATGGCTTCCCAGGAACGTGAGCATTCCTACTTTGGTGGCTGAATAAAATGTTTTTTCCTCCGCAGGCTGCATGAATTATAGCTTTCTTTTTGTGCGGAATGTGCGTCCGGCTTTAAAGACCACTGTAACTTTAGGAACCCATGCACTGCCTATTAGTATCACTTCAACGATGTAAAATTATTTTACGCAGAAACGTGGTGATATAAGAAAATATGCCGGGACGAATGTATGATCTGTAGCGCAAGCTTTTTTGAGCTTATAAAGGCATGACGCTCATGACCTTTGGCGCTGTTATGAATTAACGAGGCAACTAAAAAATATAAAATATTGGTGTGAGCTGCAGTAGCATGTTTTCTATTGAATGGTTTCTTTAAACCTATTGGCACAATATTCACTAGGAAGTTTATTCATACTAATTCGCTATAAATGATTGTACACAGCTGGTGGGCCTATCCTATTCTTGAATTCAAGAAACTAGAAAACCCCGAAGGAAAGGACACGAGACTCTGCTGAACTCAAAATATAGTTTTAATGCGAAGCATTCTTTGCCTCTTTAAGCTCTATCGTCCGTGTCGTATGCCAGACCTCACCAATAAACAATAACATTATAAGGTGGTGGCATCTGAAGCAGGGTGTCTGTGCACAACAGCTGTATGCTCTACTCTTTACACCAGAAACGTGTGTATGGAACAAGTGAACAATTATCAACCTTACTGCCCTCCATACCATGCGGCAGCGAGAGCTTTGAGATGTTGGCGATTGCGTGACGTCGCATAGCAACAATTTACGTTCAAAGCGAAAGCGCGCCAGCTTTTTCCATCCTTCCTTCGCAGCTGCTAAGACACTGAGAGGCTACGTGAAATTACACACATTCAGGGTCGACGCAGGTCCTGAAGAAACCGTCGCCGCCGTCAACACACCATTTCCGTTTATGTTGTCACGTTGTAGTGACGCTGAAGAAAACAGTCGTAAAAGTGTGTATGACGAAATTGATCCTTTATTGCGCGAACCTGTGCCCTCAAAAGCAAGCTACATTCGAAGCACAACGGTAGCGGCGAACACAGTCGGCGATCATCGACATCTGATCAGCGACGAAATGCGTCGGCTTTTATACGTGAGTCATCGGAGGTTCCAGATTAATCCCTGGTGCCCGCGTGTCTTCCAGAGAGTTCTACACATTTAGCGTGGCTCATACAACCAGATTACATGAACGTCGGTGACAAGAGACAACTGATAGAAGCATCGATAACGTTCGAGAAACTTCCGATACATGCAGGCGCGACCTGCGCCGAGCGATAACGTTTAACATTTGTTAGCCGGTGGAAAGCGGCCCCGGTGAAAGATAAACATGTATACGTGTCAATATAATGCGGTTGTCATTGTGTCGCCGCCTAGCCGTTGTCGTCACACGTGCGCTCGCGCACACAGTTGCTTGCCTTACATGGATACACTGTGCCATCTTGAAACAAACACCTTTCGATAACCCTAAGCTCAATAGCTGCTGCAGAACCTCCGCTCTCGAAAGATATAAAGCCTTTGTCAACAGACAGGATTGTGGGAATTGGAGCGTGAATCTTCCTGAGTATGTCTAAGTTGTCACAAACATAAAACTGATCATAAAAGCAGAAGGAAACAAAATTCGCCTGCCCCTTCAGAGCCTTGAAGTGCACTGGAAACATGCAGCTTTCCAGAACCGCTTCAAATCAAGCGGGCAGTATGTAACCCAGCCTCTCCAAACGTATATCTTGTCAAAAGCAACAGGAAAACACACAACTATGAATTCGAGTAAAAACCGACTAAAAGCAATTAAAGACCTGAGAAGTTGGTGGGCATATTGTTCATCTTTTTTCGAATAAGTTTTATTGTCCGTGAGGAGCAGAGGGATATAGATTCGTGGAGGCGGGATTAGGCGAAAGGTATGTGTACACAATATTTACATATCAAAACAAGAGAAGATTACTTGTCGTTGTTGTTGTTGTTGCCCATCTCGTATGTGGCTCCTACCTCAAGCGGCCATCGTCATCTTCATCGGCTGCCTTTTATTTATGGCGTGCTCAGGTGCATGTGCATGCGCATGGGCCTCGTTGCTAGTGCTTCGTGCTGCGAGCGAGGTTGGAAAAATGCAAGAATAAAAAATATAGCTTCTTCTGCTCTTGCGATCGGCCTGAACGGTTCCTTCTTCTTTCGCTCGCCGACTCACGCATTGTTATAGTGGACCTAACATCGGTCCCAATAACGTGGTGACCCAGACGTGATCGCAAGGTGAGCACCATATCATAGACGGGACCACGAAAGACAGACCGGCGATCGGCGCAGAGGGCTTCGCCACAGTGCAGATTCACCCGCCATCGTTCTGGCCACAGAATCCTGCAGCCTGGTTTACACACGTGGAGGCCATCGTCACCCTTCAGCGCATTACTTCCCAACAAGCAAGTTCTACCACGCTGTATCCGCGCTCTCAACGGAGGTGGTTGCGTAGTTCTACGACGTTGTGCACGCGCCCCACGAAACCACCCCTTTCGACCACTTTACCACCGCGGAAACAAAGGTTTGAGCCGATCGCCTGACACCAAAGGCCGTTTCTTGGGCACCCGTGCATCGCTGCGCTTCTCCCAAAAGGGGGGGGGGGGGGGGGGGGGGAGCCCTCTAGCCCATCGTCATCTCCATCGGCCGCCTTGGTACATGTACATGCGAATTTGCCTCGTTCCTCGTGCTGTGAGGTTCGGAAAATAGAAGAATAAAATGTTGCTTCTTCTGCTCCTGCCATCGGTCTGAATGGTTCCTTGTTCTTTCGCTCGCCGACTCACGCATTGTTGTAGTGAACCTAACCGCATTCCCTATACTACCCACTACGGGAGATTGGCGAAGAAATGGATGGATTACTCGAAAACTTAAGCGTCCCACAGAATCGTCGTCTTTGCTCCGCCGAGCACCACGTTCATTCATGTACGCACTCGCTCCGTAACGTCACCCTCCTGCTGCCGAAGCACCGTCGAACTGCTTGCTATGACGGCGAGTAGCTAGCATAACAATATGGCTTTATTCGCGAAACAGGTACAATATTGACGCGGGTGTTCTAGGCAGACGACAACGACGATGGGGACATTAACGGACTCCGTCTAGTGGGTCAGTGGGATTCTTAGAGAACGAAGAAGACGTGTCTCTGTTCTGTTTTGTTTGAACAGGTTGTCCTGCTGTTCTTGAAGAACGTCTCCCTGCCCTCTCTTGGCGTTGTACCGCGACAGTGGTGGAGGTGCTGGGTATATTGACCACGCCTGATGCTCCGGACTCCTTCTCGGAGTCGTTCATCTAGCCCGGACGCATTGCCCCCAGTTACGACCCCCGTGCATCGTTGCAGTCGTCGACTGCTAGGCCTTGCCCCGGAGTTCTCCCCTCTTCAACCACACCTTTCCAGGAGCTCCACACATCTGGGAATGACCGAAACCAGCCCACCGCAAGCACCCCAGCGCAGCCGGTCTCCCAGTCAACAACAGGTAACTGTTCTTTATCCGCTGGTTCCCGATCGCTATCGTCTGTTCTTCATCCGCTGGTTCCCGATCGCTATCGCGGTGCAGCGTTCGAAGACATTGAAGACTGGCTCGACAAGTACGAGCGCGTCGCCCAGATTAACCAGTGGACTGAGCAGCAAAAGCTCTCCCACGTCTATTTCGCGCTTGACGACAATGGCCGTACTTGGTATGAGAACCGCGAAGCTAGCCTATCGACATGGCATGACTTTCGGCAGAAAATCACCGATACGTTTGCAAGTGCCGACCGACGCGACCGCGCCCAACAGTTGATGGAGCTACGGGTGCAACAACCCAATGAGTCGGTCACAATGTTTGCCGAAGACATGGCCCGTCTCTTCCGTAGAGCCGACCCGAACATTACCGAGGATAGGAAGCTGCGCTACCTCATGCGAGGTGTAAAGAGCAGTTGTTCGCGGGGCTTGTACGAAATCCTCCAGTCACCGTCGCTGATTTTGTCAATGAGGCTGCGGCTATTGAGCGGGCTCTTCATCAACGGTGCAGGCAGTACGATCGGCTGTCCACCAGCACCGCAATCAATGCCGCCGCATTGACTCTACAGTATCAGAGCTCCTTGCGTGAAATGATCAGAGAGCTCGTCAGAGAAGAAAGTCACATAATTATGACACCGACAGTGGATAGACCCGTAACGCAATCGCCGAAGTGGTACGCGACGAAATCAGGCAGGCGTTCCCGGCTGCCGATCTTCAGAACCAACAGCGTCCCATGACTTACGCCGCCGCCGTCCGATGTCCCCCACCCGTTACAACCACACCGCCGTACCACCAGCCTCCGACAGCCGCTCCTTGGTCACCGCCACAAGAGGAGGCTTTGAGAAGCGCACCCGTGATGCCGATGCAGTCATACTGCCTGCCGTCATTCGCTTCTCCTTCGTCCACGCCGCAAAACGACCCTACGAGACGGCCGCACTTTCAAAGATCCGACTCGTGGCGCACCATCGATAACCGCCCTCTGTTTTAAGTTCCATAGGTCGGCGCACTCACTCGTGAGTGCACTCACGCACACTCATTTCAAAGGCGTGAGTGCGAGTGCGAGCGAGTGCCAGTGAGTGTGAGTGCAGGTGAGTGCGAGTGCGAGTGAGTGCTTGTGGCTGTGAGTGCAGGTGAGTGCGAGTGCGAGTGAGTGTGAGTGCAGGTGAGTGCGAGTGAGTGTGAGTGCAGGTGAGTGCGAGTGCGAGTGAGTGTGAGTGCAGGTGAGTGCGAGTGCGAGTGAGTGCCAGTGAGTGTGAGTGGAGGTGAGTGTGAGTGCGAGTGCGAGTGAGTGCCAGTGACTGTGAGTGGAAGTGAGTGCGAGTGCGAGTGAGTGCCAGTGAGTGTGAGTGGCAGTGAGTGCGAGTGTGAGTGAGTGTTGTGATGTGAGCGGAGGTGAGAGCCAGTGAGTGGAGATGAGTGCCAGTGAGTGTGAGTGGAGGTGAGAGCCAATGAGTGTGAGTGGAAGTGAGTGTGAACGTGGTGAGTGCCTGTGAGTGTGAGTGGAGATGAGTGTGAACGTGACTGAGTGTTGTGTGAGTGCAGCTGAGTGTGAACATGAGTGTGAGTGCAGGTGAGTGTGAACATGAGTGAGGGCTTGTGAGTGGAAGTGAGTGTGAACGTGGTGAGTGCTTGAACGATAAGCAGAGGTGATATCGGTTCACCTTGCTTGCGGAAAAATGGAGGCGCTTTGTGTGTACAAGCTAATTCGCGGTGATGACTTATCGCGCTAGCAGATTGTGCACGCCAAGATATAAACCGCTCACTATGGTTGTAATAATTCAAGGTTCAGGCATGAGTGAGACAATGTATAATGAAATGAGCGGATATATTATATTGGACGTCGTATTATAGTGGATGTCGTTGTGAGGTTCCGTATAAAGTCCAAATGGTAAAATCGTCGCCGCGTGGCGGCGGTACGCTGCGTATGCGAGTGCAAGCTTGCGAGAGTCAGCCGACACCTGCTGCACAATCTCGCGCGCGCGAGGGAAAATACGGGGTGGAAGCGCGCTGCTTCTGTCGCGCGTCAGGCACGGGGGGGGGGGAAGGGGGAAGGGGCGTCTTGCTCCGGCGGCGGCCGCGTGGGTGTCGTATCTCGAAAGCGATCTGCGACGTGGAAAAAGTTCGCGCCCGCGCGGGCCTCCTCTTCAAAGCGATTTGCGACGTGAACAATGTTCAACTAGAGCCGGTAACTTCATATGCGCTGTGCTTTCGACGTTTCGTTCGCTTTGAAGCGAGAGGCGGCACGAAGGTCAATTCGCTCGCGGCTATAGCTGCGCCTCCTTACTCCAGCGTTCTGACAACGAGTTTCCGCGGTCATCGAGCGAGATGCGTTCGTGTTTACCTGTGCGTGCGTGACACCGGGCTTGTCTATTTAGTTAGTAGGTGAATGTTTACAAGTTTATACGGCCTATTAAACTACTATACTTGCTTCGTATAGCTAGCTCTCTACTAATTTGCTATCGCAAACGAATCTTCGCCTGTCGGGCGAAACTGCGAAATATTCTTTAATACGCCGGGGAATATGTATGGGGTGGAGCGCTGATGGCAGACATATCCAAATCATGACCGCAAATTTTACCATCACTTCCACTGAGTGAAGACGCTTAATACCGTGTGATTTGCTACACCTTTGCTGGTCATCCGTCTTCAGAGGGTGGAATGGTTCCCCGTTTTCTTCCTGCTTCCCTCATAAACGTACACGTACAGGCTCCTTATGTAAACAGGCAGAGCGAAAGAGGGACTAGCCAAGTTAGCACAGAGTAACAGACACGCACGCTCACATACATGTAGAAAAAGCGAAGATGCAATGATAGATACCGCTTTGTTCTCCCTTTTGCGTTTGTTTCGGCGTTAAGTATTTGACTAAGTACACGGACAGTCAATCTCTCCCTCTATTTCCCGCTCTCTTGGCTCAATCCGACCGAAGGGGAGCTTAGCGAGCATGGGCGGCAAGCATGCACACGTCTAATGTCAATGACAGAGAGATGGACAGAGAGAGGTTGGGGCTGACGTAAATGTTTATGTCACCATGAATAAATTGAAACGAAACCTTTAGTCGTGCTAGTTTTGCTCTACTTCGCAGTGTTAATAAACCAGCTCTCTTTAATAATTCAGTAAATGAATACGTTAACTTGTACTTATTAAAACAGAACCTTATTGTCTTCCTCTGCACCCCTTCCATTCTTGCAATGAGTTTATTTGTGTACGGAAACCAAACAATATTGGCGTCCTCCAGCACTGTTCGAACAAGCATTTTGTAGGCCAGCAAATTTTATCTGGCGGCGCAAGACGAAGGTGTCTTTTCAGAAAGAAGAGTCGCTTTAGTGTTCAGCAAGTACATTGATTTCCACTTGAGGTTATTTTGTTAACATGCCTTTTCCATCGGTGTGTTAAAGTGACACCTAAATATTTACGCTGAAATGCACAAGTGTGAGGTGTGTCATTAATAATGTAAGTAAACTCAGATATCAGTGTCTTTCTTACTGTTAGCGTTACAGATTTTTGGGCATTTAGAGTCATCTGCCCCTACTGACGCCAAGAAAAGGCAGATTTTTGTATATGGTGATTATCACTGTAATTAATTTCGCGATACGAAATGCAGTAGTCAGCGAATAGCTGGATGTTACCATGTAATCGGGAAGGCAAAACTTTTATGCATATTAAAAATAAAACTGGGTCCAAAACACTGCCTTGGCGCACTCCCGATGCAACAAGTTCTAAATTGGAAGCTTCGTTATGAATATACACGAATTGTGAGCGGTATAGTTCGGCACAGTGAGTGATGAGTGCACTCACTCACACTCGCATTCATTTCAAAGGGTTTAGTGAGTGCGAGTGTGTGCCAGTGAATGTGAGTGGAAGTGAGTGCGAGTGCGAGTGAGTGCCAGTGACTGTAAGTGCAGGTGAGTGCGAGTGAGTGCCAGTGATTGTAAGTGCAGGTGAGTGCGAGTGAGTGTCTGTGAGTGTGAGTGGAGGTGAGTAAGAGTGCTAGTGAGTGTCAGTGAGTGTGAGTGGAAGTGAGTGCGAGTGCGAGTGAGTGTCAGTGATTGTGAGTGGAAGTGAGTGCGAGTGCGAGCGAGTACCAGTGAGTGCGAGTGCAGGTGAGTGCCAGTACGAGTGAGTGCCTGTGAGTGTGAGTGGAGATGAGTGCGAGTGCGAGTGAGTGCCAGTGAGTGTGAGTGGCAGTTAGTGCGAGTGTGAGTGAGTGTTGTGAGTGTGAGCGGAGGTGAGTGTGAACGTGAGTCAGTGCGGGGCCTGGAAAAATTATAGTGAGTGAGTGTGAGTGAGTATTCTCCCACACTGCCGACCTATGGTTTTAACTGCGGAGGTGCCGGCCATATTTCGCGCCATTGCTGGCATCGCGTCTCATCATTTCGACCTCTTCGTCCTTGGTCTGATGTTCGACGTGCAAATTACGACTCGATGCTACGCCGCGACGACACTGCTTTTCAGGAACCTCCCATAGCGCGCCCGAATCCCTCATCCGCGCCAAATGATCGAACCGATTTCGGCCATCGGTCGCGCTCTCCAACCCCTCCACGCCAGATGCCTGCTGGACGCACTTTTGCTGACCTTCAAAGACGAAGGTCGCCCAGTCCCCACCGGGGAAACTGAAGGTAGCGACCTCTGGAGGTAAGGTTGCAGGCCCGCCGCAAGACCATAAAAAGCCCCCAACGCTCCCGCTGCTGAACGCCGACCGCGAAGAAATTGTGAGCGCCGACCTTGATGTTTTCGTGGATGGACAGCCGGTGACAGCGCTAGTCGACACTGGTGCCGACTTCTCTATAATAAGTCAGGAACTCGCCCTCCGCCTGAAGAAAGTAAAGACGCCATGGACGGGACCTCACATAAGGACGGCAGGTGGACAATTACTGATGCCTACTGGTAGATGTACTGCTAGAATTCACATTGGAGAATCTTCTTTCGTGGCCGCTTTCATCGTTCTTCTTGCGCGCTGTAAAGACTTGATTCTTGGAATGGATTTTCTAAGAGAATATCGCGCCGTAATTAACATCCCAGACCGCATGGTGACGTTCTATAAGAGCCCTGGTTTAGTCCATTGCTTCTCGCTGCAACACAACTCCTTTCGTCCAACAGAAGACGACGTCGTAATCCCACGTCGGTCATGTATCTTTGCTTCCGTGGCATGTGACATACCGTTTCATTGCGAAGGAGGTGCCGACTAAATAACCATTTTGTTGTTTACTCACGGTATCTCTGTCGCGCGAGGAATTGTAAACGTCACCGACGGGCGCACGGATCTATTGCTAACAAACTTTAGCACAGAGAGACGGCACCTTCCAAAAGGCACGGCTGTGGCTTATTGTGATGGTGTTGCGGATGTTCGCGGCTGCTGTTCACTACTCGAAGAAGCGCCTACACAAGACCCAGCTCCTGCACTTGACGTCAGCACTGTTTTCCGCAGCACGAACGCGAACGCCTTCTTAAGCTACTAGCCAAGTTCAACGACTGCTTTGCGTCGACGTCAAAAGTCAGTCGGACGCCTCTAACGAAGTAGCGAATAATTACAGAGGATACGGGAAGACCAATTCACCAAAATCCTTATCGTGTGGCTCCCAGAGAACGTGAAGCCATACAACAACAGATGACGAAAATGAATGAAGACTACGTGATCCAACCATCAACGAGTCCCTGGGCATCCCTTGTAGTTCTAGTCAAGAAAAAAGACGGCAGCTTGCGTTTCTGTGTGGACTGCAGAAAACTAAATCACGTGACGAAGAAAGACGTGTACCCGCTTCCCTGTATCGACGATTCCATCGACAGGCTTCGACACGCACGTTACTTCTCATCAATGGACCTGAAAAGCGGATATTGGCAAATTGAGGTAGACCCGAGGGACCGTGAAAGAAACTGCTTTTTTGTGACGCCAGACGGCCTATACGAATTTAAGGTTTTGCCTTTCGGCTTGTGCTCTGCCCCTGCTACGTTCCAACGCCTCATGGATACTGTGCTTTCGGGTCTGAAGTGGAAAACCTGCTTAGTGTACCTCGACGACGTCATCGTGTTCTCCGCAACGTTTGAAGAACATCTCGCACGGCTTGAAGCGGTTTTGCAGTCCATACGATCCGCCGGCGTCACCCTGAAGCCGGAGAAGTGCCACTTTGGCTTTGCGGAGTTACAGTTTCTCGGTCACGTCGTCAGCCACGCCAGTGTCCGGCCGGATCCTGAAAAAATTGCCCCCGTCGCACAGTTTCCCGTACCATCCAATAAAAAGGCTGTCAGGCGATTCCTCGGTTTCTGCGCCTATTACCGGCGGTCTATTGCCGGTTTTTGCTCACATTTCGTCGCCGTTAACTCGCCCATGAGAGACGACGTTGCTTTTGTATGGGGCGGCGAAGAGCAAGCTGCATTTAACGTCTTGCGGCAACGTCTCCAGACACCTCCAGTGCTGGCCCACTTTGATGAGACCGCTCCTACGTTGCTCCACACTGGTTCCAGCAATGTTGGCTTGGGAGCTGTTCTTGTGCAGCGGCAGGAGGACACGGAAAGAGTGATTACCTGCGCAAGCAGAAGGCTCTCACGCACAGAACAGAGGCAAATTATTCCACAACTGAGAAAGAATGCCTCGCCGTGGTATGGGCGGTTATGAAATTTCGCCCATATTTGTATGGCCGCCCGTCCAAAGTGCTAAGCGACCACCATTCACTGTGTTGGTTGACTAACCTTAAAGATCCTTCTGGACGATTGGCGCATTGGAGTTACTAAGGCTGCAGGAGTTTGACATGACCGTCATGTACAAGTCGGGGAAGCGACATGTGGATGCTGACTGCCTGTCTCGATCACCGATAGAGTCGGCTCGTTCACTCGAAGAAGATGAAACAGCATTTCTTTGTGTTCTGGACACATCCGTCGTCGCTCAGCAACAACGGGACGACCCTGAGTTGCTTGGTCTAATCAATTACTTAGAAGGAAGATCTGCGAAAGCACCTAGAGTTTTTGCAAGAGGATTATCATCGTTTTGTTTACGGGCCAACGTCCTTTACAAAAGAAACTTTTCTTCGACCGGATCCCCCTATCTGCTCATCATTCCTGCTGCTCTTCGTATGGAAGTTCTTCAAGCCTGTCACAACGGCGTGACTTCTGGTCACTTAGGCTACACGCGAACATTGGGCCGAGTGCGGCAAAGCTGCTACTGGCCGAGACTTACCACCGCCGTGAAACATCAAGTTCGCACTTCTCTCGACTGCCAGAGGCGCAAGTCGCCCCCGATGAAACCAGCCGGCCTCCTACAACCTGTCCAGGTTCCTCGAACACCATTTTATGAAATCGGCATGGATATTTTGGGCCCACTTCCTACTTCTACTGTGGGAAATCGCTTTGTTCTCGTCGCAACCGACTACCTGACACGTTACGCTGAAACAAAGGCCATTTTTCATCGAGAATGTTGTGTAGCGACACGGCGCACCGCGCGTCGTAATAACCGACCGAGGAACCGCATTCACGGCTGCGCTTTTAGATAACGTCTTGCTGCTAAGTGGAAAAGCTCATCGGAAGTCAACCGCCTATCACCCACAAACCAACGCATTGACGGAACGCCTCAACAAAACAATTGAAGACATGTTTTCCATGTACGTGGATGTCGAACATAAAAATTGGGATGACATCCTCCCTTATATCACGTTTGCGTGCAACAGGGCGAAACAAGAGACAACGCGCATGACTCCGTTCAGCCTTGTTCATGGCCGGGATGTACGAACGAATTTGGATGCAATATTTCCACACGAATTTGACGACACTCACATAGACGCCGATGTGTCTACCCAACGCGCCCAAGAGGCTCGGCAGCTCGCGCGCTTGCGGATCAGCCAGCAGCAAGACTATGACGCAGGCCGCTATGATGCTCACCGTAGAACTATAACCTATGAAGTCGGCGACCGAGTGTGGGTTTGGACACCCATACGGAAACGCGGCCTCTCCGAGAAGCTGTTCAGGCGATACTTCGGCCCATATCGAGTATTGCGCCGACTCAGTGATGTCGCCTACGAGGTCGTCCCTGATAGTCCCAACTGTGCGCGGCGCCGCCCGCACCACCCTGAACTTGTGCATGTTGTACGCATGAAGCCGTATGTGAGCGAATGACTATGCGAGGAACCCTCCCTTCCGCAAGTGACATTTCTGGTCTAGCTTCGGGGCGATGCTCTTTTAGGGAGGGACAAATGACGCGCGTGTTCTAGGCAGACGACAACGACGATGGGGGCATTAACGGACTCTGTCTAGTGGGTCAGTGGGATTCTTAGAGAACGAAGAAGAGGTGTCTCTGTTCTGTTTTGTTTGAACAGGTTGTCCTGGTGTTCTTGAAGAACGTCTCTCTGCCCTCTCTTGGCGTTGTACTGCGACAATTTCAATCGGGAGTACGAATTATGAAGAAGCATAGGCCAGGGCTACGTTCTCGCAATTACTGTCACTGTGCTGGCGCTATGCTTTCTACGGCGAAGCGTAACAGACAAGAATGTCCTGTGAATGGCCAGCACAGCAGCATGGTTGCCACAGCCGTACCAGACAGGCCGGCGTGAACTTAACGCTTCTGTGCCGGCTTGCAACGCACAAAGTCGTCAATGGGCAAGTTGACTAGCTGCAGTGGCTCGAGAAGCGACGTCATAGGCATATTCAGTAGACATGTGAGCAGCCGAAGGAAGAATAGTCTTGACTGGGAATGCAGGATATCAGCCAAACGGTAAATATTGCGGAGGGCTCATAACTTGACGAATTTTACATAAAGGAAACAAACGGTAGCACATTCTGTGCTATCGCAGTCGCCGTGATCAGGTAGCACCTATATGGACAGCATCCTATTTAGCATTCGCTTCAAGTGCTCGGTCAGTCCGTTTACCTGTGGATGATAAGCTGTAGTGATAGTGATCTTGTGTTCAGTGCAGCAGGAACAAAGAATGTGAACAACTACTCATGAGAAAATGTACCCCCCGGATCACTGAGGAGCTGTCGAAGAGAGCCATAATGAAGAATCACGTCATAGATATTGGATTGGATTGCGAAAACGTGTATTGAGCTTGCAGTAAAGCGCACAGACGCGCTTCGGACGTGGCCTACGTCGTCATCTTGGCGGGTGCTCGTCGAGCGTCCCCGCTCGCCCTTGCCGACTCGCCAGGCTCCTGCTTAGTCAGCGCCTCAATGACCTGCTGGACGGCCTGGACTTTTGTTTCTCGGTATTCGCTCCGCATTGCTTCCTCGAGCTGCGGCGGTATACGTCCTGAGTTAGCTCCGCTTGGATGTTTGGAGGAATCCCCTAGCATGCGCTCGAATGTGGCCGTCTCCCTGTGGCACGCTCTGCACTTGTCATCGGGATGCGATTCTGGGTACATCCTATGCAGTAGCGCCGGGCTCAGAAGCGTTCTCGTTTGTAATTGCCTGCACAGGACGGCCTGCGACCTGTCAGCCCTTTGCTGGGTGGTGGGAAAAGTCTGCGGGCGAGCCGAAGGCCATGGAGAATTCGTTATAGCAGATCATCCTGTCTTTGGCGCTGAACCACAGCGGACGGTCGTTGCCTTGGGCGCAGTCGGTTAGTCCTCGCGCTCGGGCTACTGCCGTTTCGTTGCGGCTGGCATTCTTCTCCGATGCTTGGCCTGCGTGCGAAGAACAACTTGATTCCAGTGTTCTTGTCGTGGTCTGCCTGTCGGAGCAGGATGCGTGCCACCGCTGGGGCAATTCTTCCTTTGGCGTAGTTCCACACCGCCTGTCTGGAGTCGCTGAGGATCCTGTGGCATTCTCGGTCTACGATGGCCGGGGCGATAGCTATTTCTTCTGCTTCCTCCACTTTCTTGCTAGACGTGCTGGCGGTCGCCCGCACGTTGCATCCGGAGTTGAGCACCGCGAGTGCGAAGTCGTTGCGGCCGGCATATTCGGCTGCGTCCACGTATCTGGCGCCGGGTTCTTCCGCGTGCAGGACCGTTGGTGCACTGACTTGGCTCTAGCGCGTCTTCCGCCTTCGTTGAATTCCGGGTGCATGTTCCTCGGTAAGGGTTCGACCCGCACGTTCCGTCGTACGTGGTCGGGGACGGGGCATTTGGTCCCCGTCGTAGAGAGGAAGCACAGCACCATCTCTAGGAGAGCTTGTCGGTAAGGCCCGGGTGATAGCAAAGTGCCTGGCCTAATCAATCGTGACTGCACCCTACATGTTTACCGAAGTGGTCCAAGGGAAAGGGTCAAGTCCAACACGGAAGATAGCTTACACGGCGACATCGGTAGGCGACGTAATGATAAACAGGGAAAACCAGAGAATACATATTACAGGGTGAACGTGCGAGTTTGTCAGGATACAAAAGCCCTAAGAAATATTATTTGCAAAATAGTTGTGCATACAGGACAGAA
>NC_051160.1:115836759-115879489 GCF_013339745.2 Dermacentor silvarum | reverse complement strand
GGATTTTGGCCAAGATAGTCACGTATGCCTCCTGTACTATTTGATTACGCAATGCCTCTATGACTGCTGGTATCTCTACTGAATCAAATGCTTTTTCATAATCTATCAAAGCCATATAGAAAAGTTGATTGTACTACGCAGATTTCTCGATTACCTGATTGATGACATGGATATGATCCGTCGTAGAATATCCCTTCTTGAAGCCTTGTGAATACACAGTGAATACATAGTGAAAGCTTGTGAATACATAGACTCATATTTATTGGAGTCACTTTGATCCAGCTTCACATTTAGTATCGTGAGCACTAAAAAAACTTGTAGTCGCTGGTGTGACACTTAGAGGTCATGTGTCGCCTCACTGAGACCGACCCGCGAGTCTGAGACCGCATGAGCCCGGCTGCGTAGTTTTGGCGAGTCTGCGACTGGGAGTGAGCCCGGCTAAGTAGAATTTTACTGAGACTGAGTGATCCTGGCTGGGGAGTCTGAGAGCGGAATGAGCGCAGCTGAGTAGAATTTCGGTGAGTCGGAGTCCGAGTGAGTCAAGCTGAGTAAAATTTCGGTTAGTCTGAGTCCGACTAAGTCCCAGTAAAAATATATATTTTGTGAGTGAGTCTCAGTGAGTTTCGTTTAGTTTGCCCACCTATGATTGTGGGACATCTGCACATTCTGTCATTAAATAAACCATTTTGTACTGTAGTCACTGCTTGTAGTAAACTATTTTTTGAAGTCTCTAAGAATCTGGCGGACATCGAGGGATACAAATTAGCCTATAAAAACTGTCGAATGACTATAGATCAACAAGGAAAATGTCTCCGTAGTTGCATTTATAGAATTTATAGCGCTTAGTATGTTACCGCTGCTAAGTGTTTAGGTCTCACAGCAGATAAACAACAAAAGTGAATGAGACACGCACTTATATTATTTCTTGCAGGGGATTGCGAAAGTTATGCTTCTTACGGGAAAACATAGTGATGTCTCTCACCAGCGTTAAGGTACAAGCCTGTTGCTCCTTTGTTTGTCCTTCCTTCGAGTATGTTGCCGTGGCTTGGGATTGGTTTCACATCAAAAGCTTTTCCAACGTAGAAAGTATCGAGCGCCTGGCCATTCAGTCCGTCAGTAAATAAGTAAATGTTTGCGCGAACTAGGTGACCACAACACGAATACACACATAGAAAGGATGGGGTTCTGTTTGCTGGTGTATTCCTTTTGTGGCTCTCTGATTCTCACCAGAATGTACTTATTTACAGACATGCACCATATCCCTCCTATTCTATGTGATTGCACACTGACACCATCTGTGACTGAAATGTTAAAGTAGCTCGGTTTAGATTCACTATGCGTAAAACTGCTGATATCCAAACCAAAGTTTATTTTTTCTAATGGGCCGACCCAATATCGGCTTGGGAAAAATACCTATCTACTCGCCACTGCGCAAATCGTCACAAATAAATCACTCTAGAGAATTACAATGTACTCGTATATTTCTATAACACGGACATTTCAAAATTCACTTCTACCTTAACACACTAGAAGAGTGGAATTCTTTGTCTTCATCAGTTACAGGATGTAGTTATATGTATTTCCTTTTTCGAATGCAGTTTGCTCTTTTGAATATAAGTTCGCCCACCTTTATCTTTATCACTCTATCTTCCTTTCATTGATCAGCCCTGCTGCTTGCAGCATTTGCTGTAATTAAGTTATGCAATTTTCATTACAATTTTCAATAGCGAAACTGAAGCTAAACACCAGGTGTGTCATGTGTATTCAGCAGATCGCCTAAGAATAGTGCGATTTTCTAGTCAGGCGCCATTAACACAGTCAAGAGCTTCTATAATGAAGCACTTCGGAACTCCAATACCTTTTGTTATACAGGTCACTTTGTTGTAAAGGTCACACACCATTCCGCTATTAATAGAGCAGGCTAAGCGCGTTCAGCAAAAGAAGAAACATTTCTGCACAAAATGCAGGGAAAATCCAATAGACCTCCAATACGTTCCTGCGCAACTCCGTCTTGTAGCTCTGCCTAACCAGGTGGAGGACAGATAGCGCTGGTTATCCAAAGAATAAGACAAAATGTGATATTTTGTGAAATGCTGCACCTACAAAAATTACGTAATGCCAAACTATAGTGCCACAATTATGTGTAGAAAACTTTTTCTGTTATTTATTTTTATCTTCTGGCATCATATTACCCTTGTTTTTTTTCGTTCGATGCGCCAACAGGCGGCGTTTTAGAGTTGATCGCTTTAATTGCCTGCGATGCACCCATGTAGCGAAAGTAGCGTGGCATTGTTCTTCGCAGAATACTCGTGGCTGCGGCTGGGCCTGCTGATGCTGGGTAAAGTGGGCACGTCGGTGAATGGCGCAGTGCTGCGGGTCCAGCTGAGCGAGACGTACCCGACCGTGGTGCGCTCAGTCGCCATGGGCTTTTGCTACACGCTCGGCAGGCTAGGCTCGGCTCTGGCACCTTTCTTCGACGACTTGGTAAGCGGCGTCACAGACGTCGATGACATTTACATCTGGTGTATGCCGGCGTTGGAGGGCTCCGGATTATGCCGACAAAGCCCAAGGGATCGTTCTTCAGACGATGAATTTGATTCCTCAAAGTTCTGATGTAATCGGGGCAAGCTTAACGAAAGCCCATAGTAGCGTTTCTTATATGCTGGAGGGAGGTTTCAATGGTGGATCGTTGAGCAAACCAATTACTAATTAAGTACCACACTCAACAATGCTTTGCTCAATTATCATTTCATTAGTTCTTGTACAAATGCGCACTCCGCAGCCAGGAATAAATGTGAACAAGTTGTTTTCTTTTACTTTGATGTGGAATAGTGATTGGCTGTTCGGAATTTGTTGGGTTAATTGTTATGTCTGACCATGGTCGATGGGTTCAAAGGCATTGAGGCCAAGCATCTTTTGTGAGCGTTATGAATGGAGGTATATCCAATGAAAGGCATAGTTTTCCCTGACGTTTGACTCTGACAATATAAGTGGCAGAGCCATGACAAAGAGTGTGTGATGATGAGGTTCTTTCAATAAATTACTCGCTACTGAGGCACAGCCTCAGCGCATGAAATGACGAAGCCGTTTGTTACCACAAGCCATTCATTAAAGAAAATACCGCGAAAACAGAAAACGAAAGTCCGCAAACTAATCACAAAAACAAAAGAGGATTAATTCTAGAAAGAAAGCATCAAAGTTAGAAGGGGCCTATAGTTTCATGGTTCGCACTGGAGCTGTGACATGGGCTAGAAGCGGCGACAGAGGCGGAGCTCGAAGTGGAGTAGCGGTGACGAAACTAGAAGCAGTCGAAGAAAATCCTGGTCGCCCCCAGGCGAACACCAGGGATCCAATAATGCAGGAGGAAGTTCTGCAAGTTTCGCTGTGACGCTGGGAACCTGGTGGGTCACCTTAGTACGGTAGAGGTCTTGTCACCGGACACCAAGTCCAAGGGCTGCACCTCTGCGACCGGTACAAGGGGATCATTTCTTATGTCGGTCAGCACCTTATCGTCAGGCAGCCATGATCGACACTCCTGTGAAGACAGGCATAGTAGAGACGGGTAACGGCTAGACGCCCTTGCGGCGTTCGCCAGCCGGAGCTTGGGCACGGCGCTGGAGAAGCTGGGCCGCCTGGGTCAGACGCCCTACCGACGTTCGCCAACCGCAGGCTGCAGGAAGAAGTTGGTTGTCGTGTCGATCCCAGGTGGGAGCCTGGAGCGGCCTTGGGCCAGGAGCTCGACCGGCCGCTGCCCCCGCACCCTGGTCATCATCTTCGCCCTCTTCTTCCACGTCTCTCAAGATCCCTGTCGCTTGCTTGCTTGTCGCTCACTTCTGGCACTTGCCCACTACGATCACGGCACTCGCGCACTTCACATATCACAGAGTGTGCCCGCTATGGTGATGGCACCCTACCGCCGAGCCAGAGACAGCGGGCTCAAACCGTTCCTGAACGTCACCTTTGTTTTGGTCCGACCACGCCGAATGGGTTGCCGAAACGTTTCGGACCGGCTTTGTCGCTTTGCTCCGGTTCAGGCTCAGCTCCAAGACGATGGCTCACAGATCGTTTAGAGTTCATTTGGACAGCCTGCTTTTGAATGCGTAAGCACGCATACACTGCGACGAAGGCTCCGCAGCATGAACTACTCGCGCAGCCCTGTTGACATGTGTTTATTACGACGACTGCATTCAATTTTCATGGGAGTCAAGAAGCCAAAACAACTGCCCCTATATATGCTCCAGTCTAGGTGCGCGGGCGTTTTAAGCACTAGCGTTTTAAGGCAAGCCCCAGGCTTGTCCTGAGGACAGACGACATTGTTCTAACAGCAATGTAAAAAGAAATTGGTTGTATCCCTTTGTCTGAACGACGGAGTACGTTGCGTCCGAAATTATGTTTACTGAGGTACGGACCATTCATTTAAGGTTAGGCCGTATCTTTCCTAGACGGGTCTCCGCGAATATTTTTTTCCGCGAAGCATTGTTGCTTGGAATTCACTGCCTCCGTATGCAGTGAACCGTAAAAACGTGGATGCGTTTTACCTTAATTTACCCTTCCCAAGAATTATTTAATGACCCTGCGTGTTATGTATGCATCAAGCATAAATGAAGAAAGCCATCTTCAGTGGAAGCCAGCGAGGTTCGTCAATTGTTCAGCTATGTTTGTTTCGTTGGAACTTCACGCGCCTTCCTCAGAAGTAGAAGAAAAAGAGGGGAACGCGACAGCGTTATCGGGTCTTGTTGGCATCGCATTTTACAACGCAAGCTGTTATGGGCTCATTCCAATAGCCGTTTCGGTTCGCGATGGTGTCCGCCGCCGCCGCTGGTGACCGTAACCAATATAAGAGAAATGCGAAATAAAGTACCCGGTTCCTTCCGGGATCGAACCCAGGCCCGCTGCGCGGGAGTCGGATACTTTATCACTGGGCCAGGCAAGCGCTTACTATCAGGCCGCGAAAAAATGCCCTAGAAACGCGCCCTAGGCAGGCGCGCAGGCGCAGACGACCCGAGCCACCGTTAATATGGTGGCGCCATCTAGGTAAGCAAACGCAGCGTGCGCAGACGACGAGATGCAATTCAGACAAGGCGTGCAATCAACGCAATACCGAGCTGCCCGAGCCTCCGCCATAGTATGGTGGCGCCATCTAGTTAAGGTACCTGCAAACGCAGCGTGCCCGACATGTAAGTTGCATATAGCAATTGCATGCTGCATGCGACCTGGTTCACTCAAGCAGGCTAGGTGACTATTTGTCACGAGCCCGTTTTGAACATTCCAATAAACAATCGTGATCATCATCATCATCAACAACAACAACGTACCGTGCCACGGGTCAAGGGATGTGAGATGTGCGCCACGTATTCTGGGCACCTCTTCGGTACACGTTATGGCGTCTCCTCGCAATGTACGAATCGCTGCTGAAGAAGCGAATCGTAGAGCTACGTGCACGGCTACAACCAGGCTTGATCGGGCTCAGCAGACTGCTGTGCAGAGAGCATTACAAGCCGCAGTCAAAACGAGGCGAAGAGACTTTGCCGCGAAGACCCTGTTGTGCGTTGTGCCGAAATTGCAGCTACTCTTGAGCCGCTCCACCAGCTTATGCTGTGACTGTGCTGCGTGTGCCGCGCAGGCCTGTGACTTTTTTTTTTTCTTTATGCGTCACTGCAACACACAACGTGGAAAAGCCAGCTTACTAATACCAAGCTTACAACGATCCCCTTAAAGTCGGCTTCACTTTTAAACACAAATGCATTACTGGGAAGCCATTTTTACAGGCGCAATGTAAGCCGTCTTATATCAAAATGTGAAGGCCCTAGGACCTTTTTTATTATTGTATTAATTGTTTGGCTGTTGCCCCGAGGCACGCTCGTGTCCAAAACTCGAAGTGCATAGTTTAAAATTTAGAAAGGCTCGGTTTTCAACATTCCCCTCAATGTTGCCTCAATGTAGAACGAAAGTACAGCGAAACACCATCACAATTGGAGGACGCTTTAGCTTCGCCTTTAAGAGAGGAACGCGATAGCATTCAAAGATCCCTGGCTGCTTATCAGGCTTTTCTCGTATATTAGAATTACAATCCGACACTATCTTGTCTGTAGAGTATAGAACATGGTGCCAAACTTTTCCCCCCTCTCTCTCGACAGAAATTCATCAAAAACGATCGAACCTTTGTATAACGCAAGCCGTCTGCGGCTTTTAGAGAGATATTGTGAAATGAATTCCCGAGCTTCGAGTTCTCAATTTTCTTTCGCCTTTCAATCTTCTAGCCTCCTGGTTATCTTATTTGGTAAAATGACCGCCCTACTGAGGCTGTGGTGGCGAGAATGATTGGCGGATCAGGTCTAATTCTTTTTTAACTGCGAAGCTTACTTTCAGAAGGACACATTCGTAGATCTGTGCTACATTAGGGTGATTTGAACATTTATTTTTTTCATAATAGATCCTCCGCCTTGCAGGTTACCACATACCTTTCTTTATTACAAATTTACTGATAGACCAGCTTGCGTTTTTGCTTGGAGAGCATCCTTGTGCGAAAGTTCCGCGCTCTTTCTTTCATCCACTGCAGGGTGAAGCGACGCAACCGTGGGTGCCAAACGTGGTGTCGGCAGGCCTCTGCATAGCCGGCGCTGGTGCATCCTGGCTGCTTCCGGAGAGCTTCCAGAAGACGCTGGAGGACGGGTTCTCCAAAGACGATGCCGCAGTCAACGAGTGAGCGGATTGACTCTTATGCGATCAGGCTTGCAGGGAAGCATGAGCGGCCGCTCCGTTCATATGCACTCTGAAGCGCCTGCAGCACATTGTGCGATAGACATTCTCCTCTGCCGCACGCATGGCGCCATAATCTCAAGCGGCCCGCCATGGTAGACTAGTGACTATGGCCGTGCGCTAATAAGCAAGGGGTCGCAGGCTCCATCATGGCTGCGGTTGCCGCGGGGGCTGAATGCGAGAATGCTCGTCTACCGTTCATTGCGAACTCCTTAAAGAATAAAAATAATTCGTGTTAAAAAATAATTCGTAGCCCTCCACTATGGGACCTCTCATAACCCGCTATACAGTTTAGGGGCGTTGAAACGGACAAGTTAACTTTATTGCTACAGCATTTACGTGCTTGTTAAACATGATTTGTCTTGTCCATCTATGTGTCCAGCCATTTCGTTAGGATGACGCGTATTATCGAGGGCAAATGAAATGCCAACAGCGGAGTGCGTGCCGGAAGCATAACTGAAGGTACAGTTCTTGCGCGCCGTCGGCCAGTCATCCGTGTGCACATGCGAGCGCAGATTGTTTTCACGCAGAGTGCGGTGCTGCACGCCCTAATGTGATAACGCGGCGAAACTTCGCGGCAAATCCTTCTAGCGCCTCTAAATAAATCCTCTTTTATTCCGTCTTATTGGGATTGGGCTGGGTAGGGTTGGGTTGGGTTAGGTTACCTGACCTAACCCAGTAACCAAAACAAAGTAAATAAGTGTGGGTACCCCATCATTTCTTCCTTTGACTGAGCGTCATCCTGAAAAGAGAGGACGCACTGATGAACTCTTGAACTCTTGAAATTTGTTGTTGCCAAGCCTTTCACTGACAGCCTCGGCCCGGGTTATTAGGTGATAAAATGGCCAGCGGAGACCACCTCCTCGAGCTTCGTGACAAACAGTACAGCAAGTTGACCAGTCTTGCAGCATTTGGAGATACTACGATCCATGAACAGCGCATACGGAGTAATATCTGAATCTGATCCCATTGGATTGACAAAATCCGAACTTCTGGAGGGCTGGAAAGAACAAAACGTATCCAACATTCAGCACATCAATATACGACGTGACAATACAGAAATATTCCCGACTTCACGCAGAGTGCGACGAACCTTACTTCACGGTGATCTAGCGTTCTTCCACAGACCATCGAAACAGTATATACTAAGATAGCTGTCAGTCCCTACATTTCGAACCCCAGACGACGTTTCCAGCGTCGAAGATATGGCCATGGCTCGCAGAGCGGCTGTGGTCAACTCACACCAAATTCGGCACAGGTGAGTTGATCACAGCCGCTCTGCGAGCCATGGCCATATCTTCGACGCTGCAAACATCGTCTGGGGTTCGGAATGTAGGGACTGACAGCTATCTTAGTATATCCTGTGCGGAATTAGGTATCGAGGTCACGGCATCGAAAACGGGCCGCGGCGGCCGCATTTCGATGCAGGCGATAATGCAAAAACGCCGGAGTGCTTGCGTTGTAGTGCACGTTAAAGGACCCCAGTTGGTCAAAATTAATCCGGAGCCCTCCACTACGGCGTGCCTCATATTCAGAACTGGTTTTCGAGCGCAAAACCCCAGAAAGAAGAAGGAAGTTGGTGTCCAAGGCCACCCCTCGGATAATCGTGCTGACACATCCCACTATGTGAACTACGATGAAGACAACCCAGCGCATTGACGATCACGTCTAAAAAAGGAAAAAGAGATCATCACCCTAGAAGTAAAAAAATCTCGTTTAAGGAAGCCCGTAAAAGGTGCTCAGCATTTCACGGTATATCTTATGCTGATGAGGCGCGTCAGTGGGACGCATCGCACCAGCCTTCACCATTTTCCCGCCCCGCGAAAAGCGCTCTGTTTGCTGTGGCGCCAGCCCCCATGCTGGCAGTCTTTAAATCTACTCTGTCCACTCAGCGGCAGAGCTCGGCGACTTCAGAGCCGTCGGTTCACACGGGCCCTTAACGCCAAGCTAAGCCTGAATCGCGAACGAACAGCCCGGAAGAGCGGGCATCCAGCGCCACCTAGGAGGCAATGGACACAACTTTGGCATCTTTGGTGCCGAAGGACCGGTGGGGTATACTTGACCGCAGAAGAAAATAAAAACAAAAAGATCAAGGGTTCAGTTAACGATCCTTGAACATAAATTGAATTCATATTTTATACAATGAAGGCTTTTCTATTATAATTATTCTGGTGACGCAGGTATGTGTTGGAATGTTAGCGGACTCATTCACAAGCTTGATGACATCACCGAATATCTGAATATCAGCTTAAAGTGTTGTGTGTCCAGGAGAAAGTCCTAAATCCCAATCGAACAAATTTCCTCCGGTGGTATGCCACCTTCCGAAGCGACCATTACGACGCTATTGCCTCGTCTGGTGGGGTGACAATTTTTGTCTACGTCTGTTGCTTGTCAGCATACAGGGTGTTTCACTTGAGCCAAACTTTTAAAATATGCCAATGCTTCGCAGCGGGTCAGAACCAAGGTAATATCTGCCGCCGCTTGGAGATACTCAGATTATCTTATGCATTCCGCATAATTATTAATTAGCCTTAATTAATAACTTCTAAATAATGACGATTAGTTGAAACGTGTCGATGAGAAAATTGTAGAGCAACATGAGAAGCTCCCGGTACAGCTTTCTGCTGCTCAGTACGTGCTACACGTATTGCTAGAAGAAGCCCGTGAATGCTACAAGAAATCCGTGTATTGCAACAAGAAGCGCGTGAATACACGCCAAGTGCCTCGTGCGGCCATTCGCGCGGCAATTTCGCACATTATAATAATTGAAGTTGATAAATTAATTAATACCAATGACCTAATTACGCGCAATGCAAGATATGATCTGAGTATCTCCAATCGACGGCAAACAACGCTACCTTGGTTCTGTCTAACTACGTAGCATTTGCATATTTTTAAAGTTTTTCTCAAATTAGGTGAAACACCCTGTATATCAAGAGACACCATGGTGTGCCGTACACACGCTCCGATGTTCCCAGTGACTCGTTGACAGCGCCTGCCAATTTACGGTGTGGACGGTGAGAAATAAAGCATTTTCTTTTCATTCATGGAAGAATGCAAAAGCCTTATGGCTATGCAGCCCGCCATAATCTCGTCGCGAAAACGCAAGCCGGTTCTTAGCGGGAATCACGGTGCAGGGAAGCTCTAAGCCCTGAACTGGAATGGTGTAGCATACGACTGTGCTATTTTACTATCCACTTATCAATGCAAATACATGCACCAAGTTGGTAATTCACGATCAAATAATAACAGCGCACAAATTCACAGCAGTAACAAGTGCACACACACCTGAACACTTCGTGCCTTCTCACAGCTGGTGGGAGCTGTAATTTTTCCTTCCTTGTTTAGATTGTGAGTGAAGTTTGTTCAGAGATTCTAAGGAGGTCATCTTCAGAGGTGGGCGTGCATACTGAACGTAAGAGTAACTACTCTGTAGGTAAATCATTATTGCCTTGTTAACGTAACTGCGGGAAGGGTACTTGTGATTTTCAGAAGTGAAATATTCGAAAGGCCACATGATGTGTGTTTTCGAACTTTTACCTTTCTATTCGTCTTGCAGAGCCGCTGCCACAGCAAGCTCCGACCCGAAGCAAGTCTATGTTCTTGAAATGACGCACTTTTAACCGGACCAGACGAGCAGAAGTCTTCCGCAACAGCGGGCAAAAGGATGGAAGATGGAAGTATCGTCGCACCCAACGCAGATGCAAGCAGTGGTGTTTCTCCACATAACATTGAAGAATTTTACAAATTGGGCACAGCCAGGCTACGATGTTTATATATATATATATATATATATATATATAGACACTCACCTGACAGACAATGAGACGACGCAATAACAAGCCGTTTTTCAAGCTCTGGAACATGTGTGATAGGGATCACAGATCATCGCACGAATTACGCGAACACCTGAATCCACTTTGCCACCACCGACTGTTAAACTGATCGTTTTATTCAATGAAAGCGTAAACCGTTGGTAACACACCTTTCGTATTTCTGTTCTATTTACCAATACTACCTAGAAGTGAATGGCTGCAGGCGGTAGGCGTAATGGTTACAGGCATAATGGTCCCATTTGGCAGCGAATTAAGACAGACACACGTATTTGCTGCACAATATTCGTTGTCACGAATAACGTGCTTTCATTGCAATTTAGGCGCAATTGCAATACCGCTGGTATTTCGAATGATCGAGCCGGTTCTCCTAATGTGCTGCATAGTGTTCACTGCCGCGGGTAGCGAACCTTGACTTCTTAGATAAATCACAAGCTCTGACCTTTTACAGAACTTATTGACACTTAGAGGAATGGACAACTCGCACGCTGAATGACAACGTCCTCATTCTTGTCTAAGCTAAAGCGATGGTTCTTTTTCCGTCGAATTCAGTACCATCTGATCTTAGGACTACCCCTAGCTTTGGAAGCGCCGTTCCGGGTCATCTAAACATGCTGTTCAGAAGGATGGCGCTAGGGTTTGAGCTTACTGACGTGAACTATGTCATTGGGGGCGATGGCATATAGCGTATTGGGAGTGACAGAAGCGATGTCGTAGTTAACGTCGGTGACCAGGACACGACAACGATCCATGTACCGGGACAGCAACTTCTCTGAGAGAGCTACAAGACGGAACGGTCGCCAAGGTAGAACTAGGGAACCGTGTGAGGAGTGGATGTCTTCATGGCCAGCTGTCATACTGACGCTTCCGATTGGGTTGAAAGTATGACAGTCGAGATCGGGGAATGCGCGGGCATGGTCGGTAAGAGCGAAGGCCCACTTGTTGTCGGATGATATTCAGGAAAAGGACCAATCCAGCAGGCGAAAATTTATCGGTCGAGATGGCAATGAGCTGAAGGAGTACAGCGGGGAGTGTGGCTTGTGGTTTCCGGCGTTGGCATCTCTCGCAAGCTGCCAAGTAAGTCGAACGGACCGGGCGAAATCGCGCCAGTAGAACCAGCGGCGAACGCAGTTTTACTTGCGAGAACGCTGACGTGCCCAGCAGTTGGCACGTCGTGGCCATCGGGCTCGACACTACGGCAGTATATTGCGCCACCCAAGATAACGAACGTGCGTAGTGAAAGCGTAATCAGGCGCGGTAAGGTAGGGGTTCGGTGACGCTCACGGACAGCGCCAATCGTGCTTGTACCACTGTATCAACGGCCGGCTTCAAGTACACTACCGGCAGTGCAGAAGCTGAAGCGATCCTTAGTACCCTGGCAGCCATGTCTACGTACTTGTTCAGGGACAGAGCCTTCATCGCCGTTCGAGACTCGACTGGCCGTACTCCAGGGGCGTAGGTGTTTCAGGCTGCTGCGGCTATGCTGCACAGGATGCCGCTGGTCACACAGCGCATCAACTGTGCACATTGAGCCTTCGCCTATTTTCTTCTACGTTCGTCACCTGATCTGATTTGCGTAGACGTCGTAACCAGCGATGCAACCTCGCTGAAGCAACTACAACGACGTGTACCTCGGTACCGGTGATGACACTCGGCTATGTTGCTACCGTGACGTGTGTACTCATTTTCAATTTTTATTTAGTACGAGGACAACTAGATCGTTTCGTAGGTATTAGTGTTTAGGTATGTTTTTTGTTTATTGCACCACTATACAGATAATAAAATCTAATATAGATTAATGTTTTAGTTAACATGTGTGCCGGGTTTGTTTCATTTAACAGGCTTCAAATCCTGTAACTTCGTACTCTGCGAGCGAACATTTTAGCTTGACCAGAACAAATTTTCCGAATGAGCAGAATAAAATGGATTAAAATTTAATCCCCATAAAATTTTCTGCGTTCTTTTCACAAGAAATGGAGGTTTGGCTCCAGATCCTAATGTGGAGCTGCGTGGACGGCACTTATCAGTGAACAAAGAGCACGAAGCACTAGTCATCATTCCCCACTCAATTAGTTGAAAAATAAATTCTTCGCAATTGCACATTCTTAAAATTCTGTCACGTGGGGTGATCATAGCAAATGCCTCAATACCTGTTCGATGAGCTCGTACGTTCGCTTTTAGACTACGGCGCCGTTGTGTATCAGTCTGATACTCTGACCTTCTTAACCCCTGTAGGGTGTTTGACGACCTGAGGTCATGACAAACGATTGCCACTGTTTGCCTAACACATTGTCATCGCGTATTTCGCCACTTTTTGATTGACTCACCACGAGAAAAAGTGGACAAAGGGTATTTTTTTCTTCCACACGATGGCAGTAGCAGTTGTAATGTCTGCGCTTTCAGTAAAATTGGTCACACTAGATGGTAGCTGATCACCCCGACATGAAGGCACCGATGTGACGTCTGCTGTCTGAAATGGAACAGCAATAGGAAGAACATCGCAGGGAAAGCACCATCTGTTGCAGGTCGTTTGCGAAAGCGCTGTTCAATGTATGGAGTTGTGAGCGCTATCACACTCCGGGTCTGCAGTAGTTTGCTCAGTGTCAGTGGAGGACCACTACAATCCAAACAATTTTTTCCAGGAAGTTCGAACACGTGAACTAGTGGCTCATAATACGAATAATTTTTTTCTCCACCATACAAGGTTTCCCTCTCCGCTACCATACAAGGCTCTGTGCAAGTATTCACGTAAGTAGGTATCTACAAGCTCAATTTAAAACCCGCGTAACAAATCACCCTATTTATCGGCGTAGAGTTAGTATGGTTGAAAATCATATTAGAGCACCAACAGCACAAGCGGCCGCCTCACTTTCCCCGGATCATAGCGCGGGGTCACTAATTGTATATGAACCTTGTATACGCACCTGTGATGCTATGTGCGAGTTTCGCATGCCATGTGACCTTAACAGGCGCGCGTCATGTCCACACCGAATTTGTATAACCGTGGCAAACACAAAGTACTTCCTGTTTAAAATCAAACAGATAATGGCACCACTGTGCCCTGCATGTGCATAGCGGGAAGGTATAGCCCACCTAATCTGCGCTTGCAGGCTATATACACTACAAGAACGCCCTTAGTGTTCGTACTCAACATTCACCAATGGTCATCTATTGAACTGAGACACGTCCGTTGACCATGGACTAGCGCTACCTGTGCATCTCGCGCAACGAAGGCACTTTTGTGTTTTCTTAGATACACTTTAGCTGAGTGTTAAGTGCTCTATTTTGTGTATGGTGTGTATATGTTATTGTTGCCTCCTGTGTTGTGAACTGTGCACACTATTTCATTTTTCATCCTCTTCATCTAGAGTAGCGTGCTACTTCAGGATGCATCGATACGCCAGAATCCATTTATTCTATCCTTCTATCTCAACGCTTGCTTGAGCCTTCTCGTGCATGGTTGGAACATATACGATGTGATGCATGCCGATTTGATGCTTGCCGATGTGATGGTAGCCTGTTGATGTAATAATAAGGCTTCGATATTTCATTCTGGCTACGTTATACTCAACAGCTAAATGTCTGCCCGTTTATGCAACTCTGTAGCAGTCGCTATGACAACAATGATCGAAGCAGAGTAATGGTGTTTAGTTTTTGAAGAGTGTTAAATATTTCAGTACCTTGAAAGTCCAGAGAGACCACGGAAAGGAAATAGGCGGCTTCAGCTAGGCAGCAAGTACTCTTCGACCTTGTAGGATACTACGGACATCACTGCGTTTTGTTTTACCGTTTGAGTATTGTAGTTTCAAAGTTGAACATACTTACAACCGTAATATTTTTCACCATGTTTTATTCCGCCAATGACGCTTTTTTGTTGTTTTAACTATGACTATGTTTAGGTTGTCCTAATCGGTATACGTATATTTCTGTTATCCAGACGTCCCAGCGAAACAACGTAGCACTCTATCTTTTGAGATGTTGTCGTCCGTCAGCCTGTCGTACGCATTACTCGTAAGTAGATGAACATTCTGGTTAGGAAAGCGTTAACGGACAAAATACGGCTGAATAACGCCTATTGCGTGAATGAGTGCTTAAGACAACATTGCAAGGTCACTGAAAGGAACGCCACATCAGATTTCTCTCGTCAGTGCCACGATTCCGGCAGTACGCTAAGGTACATAGAAGTGAAGATCCTCCTGAAACGCGTGGACCAAGTGTACGTCAAATTATAAAAACGTATTTTTGAATAGAGCCACAATAAGTGTATAAGCGAAGCTTCTGTTAAATTCCACCATAGTAATATTTCCTCAGGGTCAAACAGACGAGTTGCAGAAAATTTAGGTGTTTCGGTGTCGTCCGCGCCGCCGAGAAGCTAGTCGTTTGACTCTCGCACACATTGTGGTTCATAAAGTACACATATACCTTGTATTGTGATAGCAATTACATGGATAGTCCAGGCTCATTTCTGCTGTGGGCGTCGCCGTCGCCGTGAGGTTCCGTATAAAGTTCACGGGCGATAAAATCGTTGCCGCGCACCGTATGCTCTCTGTGCGAGTCAAAGCGTGCAAGAGCGAGCCGGCGATCTCCGCTCACCGCGCACGCAAGAACGGGAAGGGGGAAGGAGAAGCGCGAACCGGATTCACGCTTTGTTCAGCGTGAATCCTGTTCAACTCGCCATTTTCTTGACGTTCTGACACTTATAAATAATCGCGCATCAATGAAATGGCACACAAGCTTTCGCGACTCGGCAGCATGTAGTACAGAGCACGCACAAAAGCTTCAAACATTACAACGCATAGAAAATTTTGGACGCAAAATTGCGAACAGTGTTAAGGACACAGGTGCAGGCATCAGCAAGGGCAACGAAAAAGTTAGTTCTTTCCGTGCTTGTCTCTACTGTAAATCAAAATATTCATTGCAAGAGTTACACAGCGACCGTGTTTAGCACCGTGTGTTGTCATCAGAGACCAGAGAAAGTATTGCGTAATTGTACAATTATTGGGCTGCCCGTTTTGGCCGCTGCTGATTGGCTGCAGCTGTACGAATGAGAAGCAGGCAGCCTGGGGGCGCCTGTTTTGTTCTCATGCCTCCCCAGCCCAGCCAATCGGCAGTTCAGCAGCGGCCGAAATAGACAGTCCACTAGGTGGACACTTATAGAATACAACCCAGAGCTGTTACTACGCCGTGGTAGGGCGTCCTGTGCACTTCCCAGGCGCTTTTTTCTGCGAAATTCATTTCATGTGACTTCCCAATGCCCTGGTGTTCCAACAATAGAGTTTAGGCCTTCCATCCCTAATAAGGTCTCGATTTTCACTCCGGCGATAGTTTTTTTTTGTTTTTTGTTGACATCTCAATGGTTAGTTGATTGGGACATTTTTGGGAAGCGTCGACCTTATTGCAGTTCCTTCCAGTATTACCCGTGATTCGGTAAACGACATGTCTTTCAGGGATGTGAAGTTCTCAAACGAAACGTTCTACGCGAAACTCAATGACGTCATCGTGGTGTCACTTTTGGCGGTTGTGCGCAGCTCTTCACAGATCTTGTTTGTAATGTTGCATTTGTTGATGCTTACAGTAACAACGCTCGCGTGAACCAGCCTGGCGCTGACGTTACTTGAATACGTCGAGGACGAAACGTCGTTTCTGCTAGCGGTGTTCCTCGCCACATCTGAGGATACACTGAGGACGCGTGGTTTTCTGTGGACAAGGCAGGTGCTGTATGCCTTCTGGCTCATAAGAATCTTCCCGCTATCCATATACTTCCGCAGCGAGCTTTGTTCCTTAGTTACCTTAAGACCACCAGGGGACGCTATTGATAGTCGCGCGGGGCTTCAGGATGCTATTGAAAGGGAAGCTGTGGGACCTTGCGTTATCATGAGAATTAGCCCAACACAACAGCTTAAAGCAGACTCGGAACAGGTGAGCTCTCTGATGTATCTGCTGCGAGGCGTCTCTGCTCGCCGGAGGAGCGAAGGACTCGTCGTGGACTCCCTCAAGGAATGTCTCGCCTGCGTGTGAAGACGAGACTTCGTTTGCTTAACGTTCGGAATGTCACCGTTTACTACCTACCCAGCATCCTAGAATTCACGGAATCATTAAGGATGTATTTATGGGGCGTTCCATTTGCCGAGCTTCCGCAGTTTCTTGCGCCTTTGAGGGGGATTCTTCGTGAACATGGGTTGCTGACTTTCGAGGAACAACGACGAGAGTACCGCATCACGGCCAGCGACGCCATATTTGAGCTAGGAAGCTTTCTTGTGCAGCATTTTATACTGCAAGAGACAACGATCTTTGTCTTCGTCGCAGAAGTGGCAATCGCGCGTCGTTGGGCACGTAAGAAGTGGACACCCTTTAGTAGCATGAATGAGTAAAACTTGCCTCGAGACTTGTAGTGTCGGGCAGCATAAAGAAAGCAGACACTGGTACAGCAGCTTTGTTTACGTTTGTACGAGGGTAAGTAAAAAAACACTCATCCGCAATATTGACATAACTCTTCTTACATTCCTCGTGCTGACCTGTGTCCCCGTTTATTTCATTGTTATGCTTTTGGGGTCATGCTATGAAAGTTTGATCCTAATTACTCCATTTGTCTTCCTTTTGTCGTAGATAGATCATCCCAGCTCCACTAGAAGTTTGCACCAAAGAGGACCAACGAGCAATGATGCGGTTATTGTGGGCGAAAGGTGTATCAGAGTCCGCAATCCATCAAGGACTTTCGGCATAATATGGGAACAGTGTCTTGCAGCAACCGACTGTTTACGAATGGATTGAAAAATTCAAAAATGGTCGCACAAATGTTACGCATGAGGAAGGAACCGGACGATTATCTACGGCCACATATGGTTCTGTTAAACAGGCGATTTACTATTGATGAAGTGGCACATCGTCTGCAAATTAGTCATGGTTTTGCCTACCAAATTATCCACAACAGACTTGAGTTTCAAAAAGTCTGTGCAAGATGGATGCCAAAACAACTCAGTGTTTTTGACAGATGTTCAAGCGCGTTTGTTAATGCAAAACTGTGAGTTGTTTTGGGATAGTTGATCGCTATGGTAATGAACGTGACGGCTTCTTAGAATCATCACTGGTGAAGAACCACGGATCCATCGTTACGAGCGGGAGAGTAAACGGCAGAGTATGGAATGGAAACATCCCACAATCGTCCAGCAAGAACAAGTTCAAACCCCAACCATCTGCAGGAAATCTGATGCTTACCCTTTTTTTTTTTTGGGGGGGGGGGACGCACAAGGCCCAGTAGGCCCACAAGGCACATTATCAGGAGTGGCACAGCAATAAACAGTGCGCGTTACAGTGAGATGCTTACTGACCCTGCAATTCGAAGTAAACGCCGAGCTACTGTGAAAAGGTGTTGTGTTGTTGCCCGACATTGCCCGTCCACATGCACGTTCATGTCAAATGTGTCAGATTTGTCTTCGGCCTTGCTGACATTGAAATTTAAATCCTAAATTAACATAGAAACATATCAGCGATAACGCACCTAACTACGTTCGGAGATCGGAACACATTTGTTGGGCATTTTATTATTTTGCTCAGTAGTGCGTTCGCAGAACCTGAGAACGTGGAAATCATAATCCGGCATGTTTAGTCCATGCTATGGCGCCGTGATGCTAAGAGGCGATATACTGCCACAAGAAAAAAATGGGAAAAAAAGCTATAAGCTTTTTGTGGACAGTGGCTCAAACGAAGCCGTCCTGACGGAAGAGGACAAAAATGTGGTGCAAACATGTGCTTGAGTTTTATATTTCGCGGAAGCGGATCTACGCTGTGGATGGCTCTCACTAAACCGTTTTTTATAAAGGAAGCATTGATAGAGTTATCCTAATTGTCTACAATTACGTCGGTTGTTTCGCAAACTTGTTTCTTCGTCTTGCGGCTGGTAAAAGCCCAGAAACTCACAAAGGCGCAGGAATTCGTAGCGTAATATTTGCGCTGTTCTGTCTTGCTACTGCAGTAACGAATGCGAGTGTGCTAAAGTATAATCACCCTATGGTAACGGTTGTCACCCTATGGTAACTGGAGCGAGTGTAGGGTACCGATAACGAGCGCCGCGCCACTAAGACGGACGAAGAAAGGGCCGTTGAACTGCAACGAAAGCGGGACAGCAAGCGCGGCACACCGATCCCGGCAATTTGTCACTGCGAGCTTTGAAAGCCACGACCACGCCGACCCGCCGCGCCAGCCATCTTACCAAGTCGTCGGAGGAGCAACTACATCGAGCTCGCACGCGGTTAACCCGCTGCGCGGCGAACAAAACACGGATCTCGATCACGGCGCGTCAAGGACCACCCGGAAAACGACATTGAACCCCCCAAATTCCATGGTAGTTGTCTCGGAGACCGAGGAAGACCTCCACCCCGCTGCCACAAGCGGACAGGTCTCGGCCGCGGACACGAACACCGAGGAAGATGACCCACCCGAACGCAGGTACGCAAAAAGGTCAGGAGGCAGGAGAGCATAACCCAAAACGCTGTAGTGCACGTTAAAGAACCCCAGGTGGTCAAAATTAATCCGGAGCCCTCCACTACGGCGTGCCTCATAATCATAACTGGTTTTGGCACGTAAAACCGCAGAAAGAAGAACAACCCAAAACCCCGCAGGGGCCAATGACCCCGCTGGCCCTGAGGGTCAAGCCATGTCACATAGCGGAGCTTCCGAAGGAGCAGGCGGCCGCGGCACCGCTACCGACCGGCAGTCAGCGGAGGCTGATAGAAGGAGCCGCCCGCGTCAGCCTGCGCCTCCTCTCCCTCGGAACGACATAAAGATAATCCTGAAACCAACATCGGGGCTCGCCTCCACGATCTCAAGACGTACGAGGTTCCGCGCGCCATCATGGAAGCCGCAGGGGGCTCCGCCGCGGGATTTAAATGCGATAACATGATCATACCTCCTAAAAATTAAATTATGGGGTTTTACGTGCCGAAACCAGTTCTGATTATGAGGCACGCCGTAGTGGGATCATACCTCCTCAGACCGGGCTCGAACATCGTGATCATCAGAACCGCGCTCGAAGAACTAGGGAAACGGATCGATAAATTCAAGCAGGTCAAGCTAAACGGCAAGAACCACCCGATGTCTGCCTACGTAACGAGCCCCGAATACCTCTTGAAGGCTGTAATTCACGGAACCAATACAGTGCGGAATGGGTGACCTACCGCAAGACCACGTCTGTGAAACCACTTGAGCCTTCTGTGGCGAGGAACACGCCACCGGGGCCCCAGAATGTCATGAGAACCTCAAGCAAATCCAGTCGCGAGCCCGACTGAAACCGCAACAGCAGCAGCACCAGAACCGGCCCAAGCAGCGGGGGAGCATCAAACAACGCTGGCTGAGCTTAGAGAAAGAGCGCTCAGTCACTCCGGGAAGGTCGAAGTCCGGTTCGAAATCGGAGTCTAGGGGCGATCCAGCTCTGCAGAGACGAGGGAACCACCACTGCCACAGCAGAAGTGGAAGAAAATGAAACAAGCTAACAAAGAATTTGAGGTGAGCTGGCCAGCGGTGGCCTACCAACCCAAGCCACACAACTCTTTCTGCCGAACTAGCGCAGCTAAGAACAGAGTTAGAAGTCACAAGGGTCAGATTAGGCGACTCAGAGAGTGAAAACAGGCAGCTTAAAAAGCAGGTACAAACACCCGCGCTTCAACAGTCACTCCCTCAATGAAATAAACCCAACGACGGGGAGCAATAACACGGCCAAGGCCGCACTGGAGACACTAGTCACGGAGGCAACCGTAAAACACCTGGTACACACGATAACCCCCCCCCCCCCCCTCACAGAATACAGTGATCGGAAATTCGCCGAGTAAGACGAGAAAATAGGAAAGAGAACACAAGCCACACGAATTGAGTGCAGGCAGCTAATAAGAAAAAAAACAGCGGGGCACTACTATTAGAGAGAGGGCACAAAAGCCCTATAATAGGCCCGGACTGCAAATCTTAGGACAGGACCCCTCAGTAAATCATGGCCTTAGGGAAACCACAGAGGTCTGGCAGCAAACCACAGAGGGTTCTGCCGTGGAAACTGACTGCTGGAACAGCTGGTGGAGTCCCAACAGACACCGCCGGCCGCAATAGCAGTCCAGAAAGTCGGAACCCTACCAACACACTAAAGGTTTTTACACCCAAAAGGATGTAAAAAGGGCGTATTCTCATTTTCACACCACTTATTACACCCGTTAACACCCTTCTGCCCTTATTTTACAATACTACACCCTATATATAGGGTGCGTGCATCTTTAGCACCCTCCGATTGGCACCAAAGGTGTTTCTTTATGCTCAAGAAGGGTGTAAGTGACACACAAATATTTATACGTACACATATGTGTAGGCATGGGTCTTCGACAAAGGCGGTATATAACATGCCCAGAGTATTGGTGATAATGAAGGCGCTTTATTCGGTAATACAGTGTTCAAGGCAATTCATGTCAAGTGTATCTATTCTATAGTATTAAACTCCATATGTACTTATTGCAATCGGCTAGCTTTGATTTTCAATTTAAAGAGCATGCGGTAATTACAAAATTCATGTCAGCCTATATGCAAAATGCACCCAGTAAGTGCGAACTTGCTGAGCGACACAAGATTTTAAGATATTCCTTCTAAAAGAGCTTGCATGACGTTCTCCTTTCTATTTTCCGAGAAAACCTTCCTGGTGCATATATCTGGAACACTAGTGCATTATGCCACACTATTCAGGTGTATATTTTGCGAGGCTGGTGCCGCTGACAGCATTTCTGTCAGATGGCTAAACTTCACATATTGTCTGGCTTCAATTTTGAAATAACAATATGCCCTATCAGAATGTGAATGAAAAAGTAGTAGTTTTATGGATATCAGTCCTCCTAAAATATACGTTTCACGGCCGCGACCACTAATGATTCATGGTCGCGGCCATGAACTGTATCACCTCGCTAACTTCAGGGTGTTGTTTTTTATTTAAATCACTGGTGAAATGCCTGGTATATACAGAGTAAATTCGACAGCTTTTCCCTTTTAAAAATTGTGTTAGCCAACATGAACATGGTGGTAGGGGTGGTGGTGGGGGTGGTGGTGATGTTGAAGCAGGCGGGGTTAGCCTGGCATACATAGCCCGCAATTGTTCCGCCTGATCCTCCTTCGAGTTTAGATCAGGGGTGTGCCACCAAGTGTCTATGAGCCCCGTGTCTCGCAGGAAGGCTATCAGCAGTCGTTGCGCTGTCTTCCTGGTTGTCGCAGGTCCTCCGGGGAAAACGACGTCTTCAAAGGTCTTGTGCGTGAGACCGCTCTTTTGTAGGCTGTCGATCATCGCTTTTCTTTCCTTGTCAAACAGCGGGCATATCCAAATGTAATGTTCGATGTCACCAATGTCACCACAGAAAGCACAGAATGGGGAAGCGCGAAGCCCAGTCTTGAATAACCAAGCTGTGGTGTACGTGGAGTCGGTCCTGATGCGGTATAAGAGCTTCGCTTCTTCGCGGGTAAATCCATGAGTCACAAAGGCTTCGTGGGGATTCTTGTGGATCTCCCTAAAGTGAAGGCGGATTACACCCTTAGGGTTCTGAAAAGCTTTTGGAGCTTTCACTTTTGGTACACATGTCAGCGGTAGGCGTGCAAGGGCGTCAGCTTTCTCGTTTCCATCAATTACTACGTGTGATGGTATCCACTGGAATCTTATATTAAATCCTTTGCTTGTTAGATCGTTAATCATTGCCAGAGATTGCCTTGTAAATTTCTCTAGAGGTAGGCCACGATGCAATCTCTGTAACGCTGACTTGGAATCCGCCAGCACCACGACATCTTGTGCAGAAAAGGCCCGTAGTTTCCGCAAAGCCGCGGTGATTGCGGCGCTTTCTACTATTGTAGAGGAAACTACGCAATCCAGTCGGCCAGACCATGACAAATCAAGGGATGGTATGCAGAATGCCGCTGCACAGCTATCTGTTTGTGTGCACACCGAACCATCTGTGTACACTTGTAAGTGGCGTTGAAACGCTGTGCTCAAGTGTTCCAGCACAATAAACTTTGCTTCTGCAGTTGAAATGGTGCGTTTCGCCGGTAGGTGGGGTACACTGAGGCTGCAGGTAACATCCGAAAAGGACCATGGCGGGTCAAGGCGACTGCGTTTAGGCCATTCCAATCCTAAAAAATGGAAAGTGTTCAGCGCCGCATTTAAATGTGAGCGAGTTCTTGCTCTTAGCCGCCGGAGAAGCGCCGTGCCTGCGCGGGACTCGCCCAGCCTTAATAGCTGCGTCAGCAACGCCTGAGATGCCAAGAGACGGAGTGGAAGAGACTCTGCCTCATTAGTGACTTTCTTGTTTGAAGCAGTCTGTGGAACTCCCATCGCCAAGCGAAGTCCCTTTCTGTGCACAGCCTCCAAGCGCTCGAATTGACTCGATGACGGTGATATCAGAGGGAGCTGATATAGCATGCGGCTTGTTATCAGCGCAGCGTTCAGTTTAAGCATGGACATAGGATTGTTTCCCCAACGTACACCTGCCAGTCGACGAAGTGCGTTGACTCTTTGCACTGATGCAGCCACAACACTTTCGACCGCACGACGCCATAGTAGCCTGCTGTCGATGGTGACGCCCAGGAATCGAACATGAGTTGCACGAAGAATTGAATGCCCTCTGATATTCAGCGTCCGGCGTGTTGACTTGGGTCTCACTCCCGGGAAAAGCATGATGGCAGATTTTTCCGCTGATAAAGATAGGCCAAGCATCGATAAGTGGCGTTCGATGGTGGAGATTGCGCCCTGGGCTATCCGGGCCAACCGTTTGTGTTGGCACGCCGAGATCCAAATGTAGATGTCATCTGCGTCGATGGACATTTTAACTGCCGTCCGACCTACTTTCAGTGCATCTGGAAGGCTGGCCATGGCTGGCCATGGCAACGTGCAAGGGAGATAGGACGCTTCCTCGTGGGATACCGAGGGAAATTCGTCGCTTATCACTCATTATACTTCCGAGCTTAACTTGGACACACCGATCTCTGAGAAATTCATGGATGAATCGAAGAGCATTTCCCTAGACGCCCGTGTTTTGGAGTCCGTTGATGATGCCTGTATGAAGCACACAGTCGTATGCCGTGGCAACGTCCATAAAGATTGCGAGTGTGGAAAGACCGTCTGCGCGATGGTGCTCGATATGGCTTATTAAATCCAAGACACTGTCATGGGCACGCAACCGTGGACAAAAGCCGGTCATGCACGATGGCAGTCTATTTCCTTGCTCAAGATACCATGTTAACCTCGTACATACTAGTCTTTCCATCAACTTTGATACGCATGATATTAGCGATACTGGCCGATATGAGGCGAGGTTCGCAGGATCCTTTCCGGACTTGAGTACTGGCACCACCCATGCTATCTTCCACGTTTCTGGGATCTCTCCGGTGCTCCAGACGTGATTAAATATGTCCAGAAGTGCTCGTCTTCGTTCGTATGGCAGATTTGTCAGCATCTGATTGCTGATCGAATCGGGACCCACAGCACAGCGTCTTCTTAATTTGCTAAGCGCCAAATCCAACTCACGGAAAGTGAATGGCGTATCCATGGTATGTAATCAGGCGGGCCGCGAAACTGACAACCGCCTAGAGGGCAAAAATGACCGTTGCTTCAATCCCAAAAGAGATGGACCCCGTCCTAAACACGGGGCGCAGAGAAGCTAGGCTCAAGCACAACAAATAAACATGCGAGGGCCGGAGTAACACATACTACACTGTGCCACAGTACACAGACCACGTACGCCGTGGTTTACAAGCAGAGTGATAGATAGTATTTAAAGAGAAGTCATGAGCATCGCAGCGCGGGCCCACAACAGCTGCGAGGCCGCGGAGATAGTCATCGTTACGGCTACTGCAGCGCACACAAACGTAAGTGAGGTTGCCCACATCCTGACGGACTCCATGCAGGCGTGTAGAAACTAGCGAATCGGTAGGGTCTGCATGGCAGCCGCCAAGATAATAAATAAACCCAAATACCTTGGCGTAATCAAACTATTCTGGATACCTGGTCATACTATAGCATCGGAGGAAATGATCTCGCGCACACGATGGCTACTGCGCAAGCAACATACCAGTGCTGCCGCTACAATGAGGCCAGCATCGAACCCGAACCGGTAGACTGGAGCCGAACGGCAATCCTTGAATATTACAGGAGAGCTCGAATTAAATTCGCCCCACTCCACCAGAAACTAAGCAAAACGGAGCAAGTTACTTGGCCCCGCAGGGGCGTCTGCGCAAGCAGGCGTTTGGTGAGTTGCGCCACCACGTACCCGAGCACACGAGAGTTGGACCCTCCCACGTCTTATCGTGCGCGGCTTAGCCGTGTCCGTGGAAAAGGGGATCCTGGGGGTTGAGCCAACGCTGAGTGTTTGGACCTTTAAGGTCCCTGTGGCCTCGGCTTCACGTAGACGGCACCCCCCGACTGACCCACCTGGGGGAAATCGGTGGTCGCCTTTTACTGTCCCTCTCCGTAATCCTTAGCTTTCCTATCAACTTAGCTTTCTGTCCTGTCATCTCCTTTCTTCCCAATTTTTCTGTCTCTCCGAGGCGGCTTGGGTTAACCTGGTGCGGTATATCGAACCTTGAGTATGACGCATTGGGTTATAGCAGCGACGCACGGCTGGCGTGTGCAAGTCATTGCTTTTCCAAACTTGTAGCGTCCCTTTGTTGGGCTCCGTGGTGGGTGGCTGCCATTGCTGCCGAAGAAACTACATCCAGCATGCATAGAGCATCATTCCCTCTGTTATCTGATAGTACCGCTGCAAAGCGCGTACGCACCGAAGTCACCCTGAACGTTTTCACTCCGCGCAAATAATCCTTTCCACGATATCACGTTATCCACAGTGACAAACCTGAAAAGCCAGTAAGAGTTATATCACCTTTCCTTGTATCTAAATCCCTGAGGGACACCATTGAACCAGGCTATAAAGCTAGCAAGATGGCAAGCGGCGACCTCCTCCTTGAGGTTCGTGACAAGCTGCAGCATGAAAAACTCGCAAATCTCACAACCTTTGCAGATATCCCAATAACAGTGACCCCACATCGTTCCCTCAACACAGTCCGAGGCGTGTTCGCAGGCTCCGACCTATTAGAACTTACTGAAGCAGAACTGTTAGATGGCTGGCAAGACCAAAATGTCATTGACGTAAAGAGCATAAAAGTTAGGTGAGACAATAATCAAATTCCCACAAAACATATGTGCCTCTAGTGTGCTACCAGGAACCCTCGAGACCGGCTATACCAAAATCCGTGTAAGACCTTACATTCCTAACCCTCGTCGATGTTTTAAGTGTCGGAAGTACGGCCACGGCTCGCAAAGCTGCCGAGGTCAACTCACCTGTGCAAAATGTGGTGACAAAGACCACACTTACGAAAACTGTTATAGAAACACTAAATAAACTTCATGCCATTAAGCCAAACGTTGGAAGCTGGCCACCATTGACGAAAATACGGCAATTCGAAGTTATATTTAGCAGTCTTAGGATAGGCCACACCTATGGCACTCACTCCTACCTATTGGCCGGTGACGATCCTCCTGTCTGTAGTAAATGTGGCGAGACGCTTACGGGCCTCCACGTCTTGTTATAGTGTAGGGGAATAGAAGTTCAAAGAAAGAAGTACTTTGCCCTGGCATACAGACGACACATTCCCCTCCACCCCGCAATGTTTATTGGCATGGAACCACTTTTTGACAATAAGTTAGTTTTAGCGTTTTTACGAGTTGTAAGCACATTGCATGTTATCAGTCCAAGGTATCGTAGCACATCCTCTCACTAGAAGATGCTGCTGCGATAGCACATTTGTAAAGCACGAGCTTCCCAACCCTTGCTTTCAAGGGAACACTGGTGAGGTATGAGTGCTACTGTTACTCGCGCTTTTAGTAAATCACCCTGGGGTAACATAACTTTTATGGTCATAGCATACGGTATTAGTCATTCTCACTATTTTAATTCCTTTACATTTTACGTAATTTACAGCGACTAATTTTAGGCCTCTCTACAGCCAAGTCACATGTACATTCACATTTCGATCCACAACCCTTACAGTTGCCACACACTACCACATTTATTATCGTATGTTTGGCGCTCTTTGGCCATATCTGGCCCTTGCGCCAATAAAATCCATTGATCATCATCACAAGTTACTTGGAGGAAGTTGCAATCTAAAACTTGCCCACACCTACATCTCCTACGCAAAATAAGTATATCTAGATGAGTGCCCGTTGGGCGGGGTAGAGTCCACGCTGGACCACATCACGTGGGAATGCCCCAAGGCTCCTCAAAACAACATTCACGAAACCACAACGTGAGAGGGATGAAAGGCCCTGCTTTGCAGTTCGGAGTAGGTGGCCCAGAGGGCTGCCACACTCCAAGCCAGCCTCAGAGCTCACGTCAGCGGAACCCTAGAATAGGGGCCCCGACCAGCCTGAATGGAGACCGCTATACAATAAATGTTTTCTATTACTACAGGTGGCACTGTCAACTGATACGGCGGTGCAGACACGTACTTAGAGAAATTTCCTCAGTGATCCACTGGGCACGCCATGCAGTATGTGTTACCGCCTGTGGTTCGCGTCGTATGTGTCCCCTGTTAAAGAAATGTTTCTTCCTCTCCTGGCGCTCGAGTTTGCTGACGAGGACGTGCGCCGGTTCGTGTAGAGTCCTACGTGCCGTGGTAGCCTGAATAAGGGCAAGATACCGCAACCGTCCCGGTCCAACGGTTTTGCGTACCCGCAGAAACCAGCACACCTGCCTCCACTTAATGCCATCAGCAAGCGACTGGTGTCCTAACGCATCTCTTTCATGCGCATCCACCGCTTCATGCATGGTGGCTAGACCGGAATTGTTGGACAAGTTGTCAACATTCCGGTAGAGGCGGATGAAATTGTTGAGTGCTTTCCTCGCAATGTCTCGGATGACGCAGACATCTTTGTCAATCTAAGCAAGATAATGACGCTCAAGTCCGTCCACGTCTCGGGTATGGTGCGCAAGAGAGACTAGAACGCGTGGCTCGACTGCATCTGTCGGACGCCTTTGTACATGCTCTACAGTATCACGATGTCGGAGGGGACTAGCAACTGATGCCTAGAGGAGCTGGCGCACGCTCAAGAAGCGAAAACAACCCAGGAATTAGACGAAGCTTGTATCGACGATCCAGGGCAACCGAACCACCTCGTGAAACTGCAGCAGCTGCCTTTTTTGCGGGACGAGACGCGCTACTTCGACATCAGCCCCGGTGAGAAAAAGGTGCTGCAGTGCCTTCTGTACGACGAACACGAAGAATAACTGTCCGTGCGCCGGATCTCGCCACCAGCGAGATCCCGCGCACGGACCATCGCGGTGTCGTGCAATGCCACGTCTTGTTCTTGTTAAACAAGGTACTGCGGTTCCGCATTAGCATTCGGCTCGCTGTTACCTTCCGGAACTGCGACGCGACGACAAACTGTACCGAGAAGCTGCTTGAAGACCAAAGCTTTTTCGGCGAATGCGTGCGATCAGACTGCCTTCGTCCGAGGAATGCCAAACTTTGTCTACTATTGGGCGCAACGTAAGGGTGACGTGTTCCCCACGATTCGGCAACTCGGAAAGCCTACTCTCTTTTTGACCCTGAGTATGTCTGAGCTGCATGAAGAGTGCCTCCTGACAATTATCGAGATCCTCAAGGAGCACGGGGAGGAGCACCGCCACACGTTTGCGGATATGCACGCCTTCTGCAAGACGGAACTCGTAAACAATGGCCCTGTGGTGTGTGCCCTCTTCTTTGGTAAGCTGGTGCTCACCATCATAAAGGTGCTGCAGAGCACTAAGACCTCCCCTTTTGAAAAGCGTCGAGTCGTAGACTTCTTCAAACAAATGGATTTTCACAAAGGGGTAGCGTCCATGCGCACATGCTCATTTGGCTCGACGAGGCGCCTGAAGAGGAGCTCAGCGACATGCCCAGTCAGTCGCCCTAGTCGACTCACTCATGAGCCTCGATACCAATCTGCTCATGCTGGAGCGGTGCCAAATCCACCTGCACCATTTCACGTGCTACAAGCGCCACACGCCCAAGAAGGTATGCCGATCCCGAGCAACGTTTCGGCCCATGAGCGAGACGCGTGTGATCACGCCAACGCTAAAGCACGATGGTAATGTGATCGAACTTGAGCTGCTGCACGCAAATTTCCACAACGTGTACTAGCGACGGGAGGAAGTTCCCTACGATTGGAGGACGTCTTCATCCACAATTACATCTGCTACGAGGAAGACTACTTGAGGGTATTGAAAGCGGGCATCATCCGGCCGATCGTAGAGTGGTGACAGTATGCGATGACAGTGACCGACTGTGATTGTGTTTCTGTGCTCCTTTCTTTCTCGATCTCTTTTTCCCTATCACTTTACCACCCCCTACCCTCTCTTCCCACTGTAGGGTAGCAAACAGGATCTTCCCATCTGGTTAATTTTCCTGCCTTTCCCCTTTCTTCTCTTTATCTCTGTCTTTCTGAAATGAGAGCCCCGGCAAATGTTTGTGAACGCCTTCAACCGCTTGATCACCTCTGTTTTACGAACATGAACATTCAGCTCATTGTGGACGCGTACTCGTGAGCCACGTACGTGATGGACTACATGAACAAGGCGAACGGTGGTTTCTCCAAAATGCAGAACTCGTTCGCAGACACCTAAAAAAGTTCGTCGGCCCTTCCATCCAGTGAAGCTTGTTAACCAGCAAAGCTGGAACCTGCAGCCCCGGTGTTTATCACTGGGTTAATTCAGAGGGTTCGTTAAAATATTTCTCAATTATGGGGTTACACACACGTTCGACTTCGACGGAGAGAACGAAGCCACTGACGGTATGCCCGCAGTCCGCCGTTGTCACTTGCGCTCAATGTATCGAGTTTCCTCGGTGGCGTGGTTAGCAGCATTCGCCCGCCACTGCCGCTGGCGATAGTTCGAAATGAAATTGCTTCAAAATAAATAGGTCCGTTACGTAAGGCAATGAATGGCTCATATGGTCATACCCCCTTAAGCAATGGCTCATACCCTCGTAAACGCGGCATCCCCATTACAATGACAGAAGAAAAATGAAATTCTACGCTGGAATTATGAGCGGCAACCCAGCCAGCTGTGGAAGACGCCGACGACGAACGCGGGAGCAGTGCCGCAAGCGCAGCCCGAAGCGCGCCAACGAGCCAGCTGAGGAAGAATACGACGCTCGAGCCAATGCTGATGATGCAGGCGCTTTCACTTAGACATATAAAGCCTGTCTTTAAAACAGCGGCCCGATCTCGGGCTTGACAGGCCGAGATGGGGTATATGCAGGGCACGCGCGTGCAGAACGGCGCCAAGATGAACAGCCAGGAGGGCGCATGGATCCTACTGTGCCTTCTCTTGTCCGAGTGCAGCCGTGAGGTCGTCTTTGTGCATACTATGCACACAGAAGAACGAGTGTGCGTCCGCAACAGCGACGAGAGCTCCCATAGGAAGACTCCATAGACGTGTGGAAGCTAAACCTCGTCGAAAAGTACGAGGGCCCTCCCCAAGAACTCGCAGGTGCCTGCTTCTCGGAATTTGGCGCTTACTACACCTTCAACGTACAGCATGGTCAACGCAGACGTACGTGCCCCGCATCCTCAGGTACCGTGCCTATGGCCGAAACGATACTGACGACTTTGTCAGAGAGATCGTCACCCTCTTTCTCGCCTCCCAACATCAGATCGACGCTCTAGAAGTGTAAAAAGCGCTCTAAGAAACGCACCTAAAGCCATCGTACAGCAAAAAACGAAGCTTCAGGGTAACGGAAGCCGTCCCTGAAAACGCCCTCGAAGACATTTGCGGGCAACTTCTCAACCACATGGACCAGCACTAGCAGCAGCAAACAACCATGGTGAACCACGAGGTGGTGGTCGGCACTGTACTCCGTGTAACTGGAGAACGTCGACATCGTGCACGCGGTATCGAGGGGCGTCAAAACCTGCTGTGCCATGGGCGCCAGGGCCGACCTCTTCACGGCCAGCGATGACTGCGCTGCCATGCGTCTAACCAACGCTGAAGAGCGCTCTCTCATCCTAGGGGTGATTACATGCTTCCTGACGCGAAGCCTATCTTGGGTTTCTCACGGGCTCGGCAGGCAGCGGAAAGACGTACGGTACACGCTTCACTTGCTGAAGGACACCTACAATCTTGTGTACACGACGCCCGGCTCTGCCGTCAAAGCATGCGTGGCCACATCCACCGCCGAAAAGGCGGCTACTGCCTTCGGGGGCACCACACTTCACTCGGCCCTTAATATATCTATATACAAGGACGACACGGGCCTGCGCTACAGTGACCTCAACACGTGTCGAGGTGGCTTCGAATCCCTCAAGTTCATCATTTGTCGACCACGTCAGTATGATGGGTTCGGAAGCGCTGGTAAAATGGACAACCGGATCCGTAAGATTACGCAACAGTTCTACCAGTCTTTGGCAATATCGACATCTATCTGGGCAGAGACCAGCGCCAGCTATCACCCGCCAAGGCCACAGAGGTGTACCGTCGTAGTGCATGCCAAATCCGCCAACTCAGCAGCGAGTGCCCATGGAAAAGCCTGCAGTACCTCTCGTCGAGGTCTTCTGAAAGCAGGACGTCGTCTTCTGTTCGCTCCCAGCCCGACTCAGAGATGGCGCTAATCTGACAGATGATGTCTGCATGATCGAACGCCGGTCCGTGACCGCCAAAGAGGCCGCGAAAAAATGCCGAAACGGAATCAGATTGTCGACGGGTACAACGGGTGGTGTGTGGAAAACAGCGACGAAGATCAGCTAACAACGTGATCGGTGGGTGCCAGAACCAGGACTTCTTACTCCAAACGCGTGCAAAGGTGGCAACGATGACGATTAGTGACATGGGGAAGTCTGCCGGCGCAGCTGTCACTGCGGTGGGTAAACCTTACATGCTGCTTACCAACCAATACTGCGCGAATACACGCAATATTGCCGCATTACTGCCGCACTTTGCGTGTATTCGCGAGATTGTTTCATACTTGGAAGAACACATTTAGGTAGGACGTATTGAGCAACGAAAATCTGCATCGGGAGTTTTTCATCTTGCTCCACAATTGTTTCATTCACACTGTTCATCGACTTATAATATTGCTGCATCACGTTCGCCGTGTCCAAATCCTCCGTTGACGCTCCTCACGAACACGAACCTAATTGAAGTAGACGTATGTGGTGTCCCGTTGACGGCCTTGATTGATACTGGAGCTCAAGTGTCCATAATGAGCGCTAACCTATGTCGTCGCCTCAAAAATGTTTTTACGCCTGCCGTCACTCGAGCCGTACGCGTCGCCAATCGCGCCACTGTTGCCGTCAAGGCTATGTGCATGGCTCGCGTTAAAATTTCTGGCCGCTAAGTTCCAGTCCTGTTCACCATGCTGATAAGTTGCCGTAATGACCTAATCTTCGGGCTCGACTTTCTGACGACGCATTCTGCCCTCATCGACTGTTCCACCGCTACGCTGTGCCTCGAGCTTCCTCTTCTCTCAGACGTTCGCCCCGAACAACCGACCACCCTCTACACTACAGCGTTTGTTCGTTTATATCCAAAAGCCCTAACCTTCGTCGAATTGGCCTCAACGGCAACCGTGCCTGTTGGAGACTATGTCGTCGCATCTATTCGTGATGTCCTCCTGGCGCGCGACATCTCTGTGCCACACTCCGTCGTTACCCTTGCCGCTAATCGCATGTGTCTCCCCGTTATCAATTTTGGCTTGACGAAGCCAGTGTTACTTGAAGGCATAGCGTTGGCCACGCTTCGGTCAGTGACCGACGACCACGTCGGTGCTTTTGCCGCCGACGCGTCTCCAGATCCTCCTGATTACCCCCAGGATGCCTTGAACCTCGACGGCCCATTACGACCCATGGTCGCTCCGGACCTCGCACCTGACCAAGCAGCCGCCTTTCATCGCCGTTTGCTTTTCTACCGCGACATATTTGACACTGACAATCGACCTCTTGGTCAGACGTCCCTTGTTAAGCATCGGATAAACACTGGTGATGCTGTTCCCACTCATCGCCGACCATATTGCGTGTCCACGGCAGAGCGGCAAGTTATTCAGCAGGAAGTAAACAAGACGCTTGCCAAAGGCATTGTTGAGCCCTCGTCGAGTCCTTGGGCGTCGCCGGTTGTGCTCGTCAAAAAGAAAGGTGGCACGTGGCGTTTCTGCGTTGATTACCGCCACCTAAACCGAATCACTAAAAATGACGTTTACCCTTTACCACGAATCGACGACGCTCATGATTGTCTTCATGGTGCCAAATACTTTTCGTCCATCCACCTTCGATCTGGTTATTGGCAGATTTCCGTCGATGAGCAAGATCAAGAAAAGACAGCTTTCGTCACTCCAGATGGCCTCTACCAATTTAAGGTTATGCCGTTCGGTTTATGCAATGCCCCCGCCAAGTTCGAACGGATGATGGACTCTCTGCTTCAAGGTTTCAAATGGTGAACTTGCCTTTGTTACCTCGACGACGTCCTTGTGTTTTCTCCTACATTTGAGACGCACCTTGAGCGCGTTGCAGCCATCCTTGACGTCTTCCGCAAGGCTGGGCTCCAATTAAACTCATCGAAGTGCCACTTCGGGTGCCGACAGATTACAGTGCTCGGCCATCTCGTCGATGCTTCCGGAGTACAACTCGACCCGGAGAAGGTTCGAGCAGTAACGGCTTTCCCTGTACCTCAGTCTGTCAAAGACGTCCGGAGTTTTGTGGGGCTCTGTTCTTATTTCAGACGATTCGTGAAAGATTTCGCAGCAATCGCTCGACCACTCACTGAACTTCTGAAGAAAGACGTGCTTCTTACGTGGGGTTCCCCTCAGCCTGCCGCATTTTCACGCCTCATCGCGATTCTCACGAATCCACCGATCTTCGCCCACTTTGACCCGTCCGCACCTACAGAGGTCCGAACCGATGCCAGTGGTTATGGGATCGGCGCAGTCTTAGCGCAACGGCAACACGAACACGACCGCGTTATAGCCTACGCTAGCCGGCTCCTGACAACTGCAGAGCGCAACTATTCGATTACCGAGCGCGAATGTCTTGCTCTCGTCTGGGCTGTTTCAAAGTTCCGCTAATATTTATATGGCACGCCCTTCTCAGTAATCACAGACCATCATGCGCTGTGTTGGCTTTCGTCGCTCAAGGATCCTACTGGCAGGCGCGGTCGTTGGGCTCTCCGACTCTCTGAGTACAAGAGCCCATATCTATATGGCAAGCCCTTCTCAGTAATCACAGATCATCATGCGCTCTTTTGGCTTTCGTCACTCAAGGATCTTACTGGCCGGCTGGGTCGTTGGGCCCTCCGACTACAAGAATATCCTTACACAGTGACGTACAAGTCGGGACGCCAACACGACGACGCAGATTGCCTCTCTCGCGACCCAGTCGAAGACCCGACCTCTACGTCTGATACTGACACTGATACTGACTCCCAGTGATGACATTTAGACGCTCCGGGACGTCACTTCTGCCGCCGGGGGATTATGCTACACGCGTGTGCTATTGGATTGTTTGAACGAGGCGCGCGGGCGCCATCACTCGATAAAAGAGGAAGAAGAACGAGCAGGGCTTGCGCCGTGAATCTAACCGGTCAGCGCTGCAACCGCTGTTGAAAATATAGCCTGTAAATAGTTGCTCGTCTTACTGACTCATCCTTTGTGTAACAATATTTCGGAATTTGATTAATTACGATTAATTATGCAATTAGGCGGAATGCAAGATATAATCTGAGTATCTCCAAGCGACGGCAACAGACAGACAGACAAAAAACTTTATTCACTAGGTCCTCAGAAGCTCTGCCCTAGGGCAGAGTTGCGGGCCGCTCCCACGTGGGGACGGGTAAGCCGAGAATGGATACCAAGAGAAGGGAAGCGCAGTCGAGGACGGCAGAAAGTCAGGTGGGATGATGAGGTTAGGAAATTCGCAGGCGCAAGTTGGAATACGCTAGCGCAAGACAGGAGTAATTGGAGATCGCAGGGAGAGGCCTTCATCCTGCAGTGGACATAAATATAGGCTGATGATGATGATGATGAATCGGCGCATCCTGGGCTCTCTGGACAACCAATGTTTGTCGGGAAAGTTCTGAGCGATGGATAGCAATATTACTTTGGTTTCATCCAGCTACGAGGCATTTTCATATTTTTCAAGTGAAGCTTGTATACGCTAGCCTGCGCCGGCGATGTAACGCTAAAACTACCAGCTGCTCTCAGAGCTGCACAGGTGGCTCGTGCTCGGCACGCGCTCGTGACACTGCTCCCGCATTCGTCGTCGTCTGCTTCCACAGCTGGCTGCGTTGCCGCTAATCATTCCAGTGTAGAATTTCACTCCTCTTCTGCCGTCGTTATCTGGAGGTGGCGTTTACGGAGGTATGAGCCATTAATTGTCTGATGTAACGGACAGATTTAATTTTGAAGAAATTCCATGCAAATGCATCCAGAATAAACGCGCTCGCAAAGGGGCTCGTCGTTGACGTGCCGATTCTAACGTGAGTGCTTCCGAAGCCCGGTGAAACCCGGCGAAGAGCCGGGGACCCTGGTTTGAGGGAGCGCGATGTTGAGGCCAAACGTCAGCGTCGTCTAGCCCTCCAGGAACCCGACAACGGTGGTGCATGCCTCGGCAACGGTAGCGCCAACTTCCCCAGTGAGACGGCCAGGTTTCAACGCGAGGTTCTCAACCGGAACCTCGGAGCCAGCTGCAGTTTATGTGACCGGTTGTAGTTCGTGCACAACGTGGTACTCATCAGTGCAATTCGTTCGCAGGAACACCGAAGAAACACACAAGCTTCGTTTACCGCCACTTTCTCGACAGGGGAGGGGCTACTGATTTTCAAGTTTGGCTCAAGTTACCTGGGACAACCGGTATATACTAAAGATATTACAATGGCAAGTGTGGTATGCTATGACAATTAAATATATGTTGTAAACTGATCACAGCCAAAAAAAATGTAACAATATGCAAGTAGCGCTGACGCCTCACCCGGGCACTAGATAGGAAGGGCCGGGAAGTACGTGTTTTATATACTACTATCGCAGCAGCAACCTCTGATAATAGGCAGGCTGTGCTATGGATCGCTTGGGTGTATTACATGCAGTACACCAACATTGTTTTAAAAAAAAAAACTGAAACTAATTTACTGTCAAAGAGCGGTCATTGTCTAGCAACATTGCTCGATGTAGGGCAACTTGTTAAGGGTGTGGAAAACGAAAATGTGTTTTTCTGTGAGCCTCTAATTCAGGACATGCCAGCAACACATGGAGGACAGTCACCGTCGTCCCACGTTTACCACGGATATGTCGCTCATCACCAGCCAACAGATACAAGTGTGTGCCGTGCGCGTGACCGATTTTAAGTCGACGGTTGTGTAACAGCCAGCGTTCAAGGTATTATTGTAATTGGTATTGTTGGAAGCTTAGTTGGAATTGTGAGAATAGCACCAGTATTGCGAAAATCGTCCCTGAATATCAGACTTGCAAAATGCGCATGTCATCATTATTTCATTAGTTTACTCCTTAACAATTTCGTCAATGAGTGGTCACCATACACTCAGCTCATGTGTCCGCTGCCACAACTAGTGCTTTCTGGTAAAGACCAGAAATCTACTCCACTGCTTTCCGGAAAAATAAATCACGTTCTTCAGTAAGGTGTTGTACATTATGTATATAGTACACCGCTAAGTGCACGTCATGAACACGAAAAATGTCTAAGGAAATAGTGCGCCGCTTAACAAAGCCATTCCCTGGGTTCATGAGGTGCACTTGTACCTGCTAGGCGATTGACAGGTCACCTTGTCATTTCCTTGCACGACCCCTCTTATATTTAATTTCCTTTCAACGTACCAGGGTGTTCGAAAGGCGTACATTTCTCTCAAATTCTTTTCTGTACGGATTTTATTCAGAAGAGTGAACAAAGTGTAAATAGAACGTGCGCGCCATGGATGTGCGTTCTGTGCCTGTACCCATGAAGCTGTTCGTATACATTAGAGCAGTTCGTGAAGACAGTACACTGATAGCAAAAATGATTTTGTGAAGATGGTCGCGCAGCCGAAAATATTTCTTACAAATCAGTGTTTTTATGAATTCAGCGTTTGCAGCTAGAACATGATAAACGCATACGCATACGCACGCAGCTAGAGTGAAGGAACGCAGTGAAGGAACACAGTGAAAGTACCCATAAGTGCGGCTGGCTTGCATGAAGATCGGCCTCGGCGCTTTCGCAAATGGCAAATCTGTGTACTCTTCATAGACTAACAGTCGCACGGCGCTGTTAACCAGGAGCGTCAAAATAGGGACTGATTCGTTACGAAGTAGGGCGTGCTTACTCAGTATTACTTTCATCACCAAAGCACGCCAGAGAGAGAGAGAGAGAGAGAGAGAAGTGATAATTAAGAGGCAGTGATTAGACTGCACCCGGTTGGCAATCATGCACTGGAGAACGAAGTCGACTGAAATTATGAAAAGAGGTACAGAAGTTGGTGCAACGGCCGGCCACACAGGCAGTGAAGAGCTCGTCGTTCATTTCATCACGGGCGGTCATTCAGGCTGGTGCTTCTTCAAAAACGCCAGATAACCCGGAGGGCACAATAAAGAAACATGCAAGTCCGGTTGCACTGTAAAAAGAGCTTAGCTTTATTGCAACAGTCGAATTCCCTGCGGTAGGTGCCTTCTAGTTTCACACGAGGCCACTGACAGATAAGGACATAACCGTGCAGTCACTATGCTATGTTAAGGTAGGCCAATTCGCCGGCATTCTGCGGCATTTACGCAGCGGCGGAATCTGTCCCTGTAGTATCCCGGGCGACAGAAGCAGGTGGCTACGCAGCCCTTACTGCATTGCTTCTGGATTGGCGGTTTCAGCAGTTCCAAGCACGTCTTTTCTTCGCAATTGCCGCTTCCGCATGTCTTGAATTCCGACGTAGCCTGGCATACTGAAAGTAAACGAAGAATTAGGAAGGAAAGCTTTGTCAAAATACGGGATAACCTCGCACATTTCAAATACAAGAATGCTTCATCATTTGTGTCTTCGTGATCTCCATCTTCACGCCTCATCGTCGCCACCATCGCGCCAGGCTTCTCGCGGAGGTAGAGTGGGGTGGTCGCCGCTTTACTTCCGCGAACAAACGTAGGGACGACGGCACGGCTCGCCGGCAGCCGTCACAACTTCTTGCAATTTTGGCTATATAAGAATAAAAGTTGCCCGCCATATATTATGGTCGCGCAGCTTTGGATATGTAAAAGTCCGGGAAGGAAATCACGGCAGGCGCAATATTTCCGATCGGCAGACGTGTGTGCGGCAAAGTTTAGCGGTCCGAGTCCCGTTTTATTCCTGCGTCCATGGCTTAGTGGAAGCTGGCATGGGCGCACATGCTCTCTCGCGAACGTAGTCCCGTGTGCGCGTACTAGACGGCGCGAGGCATGCCCCTATTCGTCAAGAAAGCAGCAGTCGCACTCCGGAAAGTATGCGAGGGTTCGCTTTAAAAGCCCCACGCAAACAAGTCCGGCTATGCCGTGAAAACGGGCACGGAGGCGGAACGCCGCCTGGAAGAAAAGAAGGTGTCAGAGCGCCGGCGAGAAGCTGCGATGACGTCATGACATAAATTTGCCAAAAGTGAAGACGAGCTAACAGCGAAACGCACCCGTGTCACACGGGCATTTTTCAACGGCTATGGAGCCATGGTGTTCAAAATTTTCTAGATCTGTCGAATCGAAAGAATCGCATTGCCACTAGACGGCAATTTCAAGTGTCGTTGAATTGTTTCAGTAACCTGGCATCCACTGCTTGCGGCGCCACCATCATAAGCGACTAACTCCGTCCCAGGAAATGACAGGTACTGAAAATGATCATAAATATTTAAAAACTGCGTTTTCATTGCTCAAGTGTTCTTAAATGTCATTGCAAAATAGTGCATTGTCTCTGATAGCCTTTCAAGGACGAGGCAAGAATGCCTAACGTAAGTGTTTATTTTTCGTGAAAGTGTCCCCACCACACCCATAATAAGAGCATTCAATGCAAAGAAAAAGTTGTGCAGAACCCACGCACTACGAGAAGCGACGTGATGCGAAGCATTTTGCAGGCGGCACGCTGCGTATAGCATTCTTTGAGGTTCCAGTGCCACAGGGGAATTTGGTGCAGCGTTTTCGTACTCGTACACTATGCGCACCAGGATAGAGAAGGCTTCAACCAAGTTTAGTTAAGCCGCCTGGTACCGACTAGAAGAGCCGTGAGAGTCCGGTACGAGTTTGGGAGGAACGTGGAGGCGCCGCGTTGCTGTCCGGCGCTCGTAAATCAGCACTCGCGGGAAACTTCCTTTACAGTCGCTATTTCAAAGGACACAACCACCACCCGATGGTCTAGCTGCGGTAATGCCGAGATCTCCTTACGCGTGCCAGCTCGCTCGAGCGCAGGTAACATGCGAGAATAAGAGGCGAAAGTCGGATTACGAACCTGGAATGACGATGCAACGACCATCAAGGAATCACGAACACGTGCATCGGCCCAAGTTGGTAGCCAACTTGACCCATATGGTCGGATATAAGTTCCTGTAATAGAAATAATGCCATGCCGTGCATGCATGCATGCGTGTCATGAATTTGTCGTTCTTGTCATTCATGGTATGACATTCATGGAAATCATGCCATCGCTTGACATAATGACGTGGCGTGATATGCATTCATGCCAATCATGCATGACATGATTGACACGCATGCCATGACAAGTCGTTCATGTCCCGCATGTGTGTCATGAACGAGAAGAAAGGGAACCGAGGGGCCCGATATTGATTAATCGTACCATAGAAGCCAACAAACAACGATACCAAGGACAACATAGGGGAAATTACTTGTACTTAAGAAGTGAATAAAATAAATGATAAATTAATGGCAATTAATGTGGATGAAAAAAGAACCTGCGGCAGGTTTTTTTTTTCATCCACTTTAATTTGTCCCGCTTGCCTCTTGCCCTGCTTGATCGCGCACTGACCGAGGGGTGTTGAGCTAGAGAGATCAAGAAGGCGGCTACTGAAAAATGCATAAGAATACATTCGGTTTGCGTCATTTTTTACAAACATTTCCGCCATTAGCATTTGACTTTTCTGACACCTTAATTTAACGTTATCATCAAAGAAAATTTCACCTAACACTGATACCGACATAAGCGTGGAACTTGTGCAATTGATAACGATTCCAAATCAATCGACATCTCAGGATGACCACTGCAGGTTGCAATTAAAGGTGTCTTCAACAATGTGGTGTGTCTCTATGCATTGCTTTAGTGCTAATCATTTTTACACCGAGAGTCATCGTGCAAAGTGCTGAGCCTCATTTTTTGTAAGGCGAAGGGTTACGAGAGCGATTATTTACAAATCAATCGATATTTACAAATGGTTCGATTAAATGGATCGATATTATTCTGTCTCAAATTAAGAGCAAGTGATAGTACTGAGCAAGTTGAGTAATGCATGCAACGTATGGTCATCAACCTAATAACAGAGCGAATAGAAGGGGCACGCGAGGCATTCAAGGTAAAATTACGAATACCATCGCACAACCAAACGGGAATCGCGGGTTCAGGCTAAGCTGAATTTACGCAAAAGAAATGCAATAAGAGATCTCAAGAAAACTCTCCCTCCTGCAGTGAATATCGTGAGGTTGACGACGATGATGCACCTGTCCTCGTCTGTGTCTCCCGGTTTGTCTACTAATACCATTACCGTTTTAAATGGTAAGAAACACATTATTTTGTATTTGTGCATATAACACTAAAGTCTTCAACGGTGGTACACAATTTTACCTTGCTGTTTTAACCACAAATGAAGTTGTTCGGCCTTTTTGCACTTCTTTGCATAGCCGAGTTTCGTGTTGTGTGACTTATGTGGTGTTTGTTCTTTTATCTTCGTGCTAAAGTGCATGATTCGGCTGCATAATTTGTTCGATATCGAGCATTTCCCAGGGTAGTTTAACTTTTTACTGATGCGTAAAGCAGTCAAAGCGGTTCTCTCTCCATGCGAATCAACTTCAACTTGAACGAGGGCCACGGGCCTCATGCTCGCGTGTTCTACGTGGATCCCCAAACGTGCCATTTTGACCGCGTACCTGGAAGCCCTCTGCTTTCCACTTGACCAGTGCTGCCCATGGAGGCTTGGCCGTTCGCGGTAGCTGGTATCGCATGCGCTGTTGTGGCTATCAAAACGAAAAGTACAGCAGCTAGAAGCATGGCGGAATAGTGAGGTGACGTACGCCGCTCCAGTCACTTCTGGGCGATCGACCCGTATTCGAATCTATTTTAGCTGACATTTCTTGTTTCAGCCTCGCTTCACTCAATCTTTCTCAATGCGTACTTGAAGTTTTTTTTTCCCTTTGTCTTCAGGTCCTTTTTCAAAGCTCTAGCCGCTGTGTCAGGTATTTTTTGTTTAATTATCCAGAGAGCTTTGCTGTCAGATTGATAAACAAGCATACCTATTTTTTTACAGAGGACAGTATTATTTTAGGCCGAATCCTTGACACCTCAAAAATACCATACGATAACACAGGTGTTTTTGCGGCATCATACCGCGCAAAATGGGGCTCCTGCGTCGGATTGACGTTACAGTTTCACAACGGCTATTCCGTTACTTAGAACGTTCTCGCTTAGTTTGTTATTTTACTTCTATATGTAAAAACAGGCTTTTGAATTGGGATGAATATAAAGAAATCATGCTTAAAATTCAGGTGTGACAAAAGTTTACTATTGCATGACTGGGTGTCATTATGACTGGGTGTCATTATCGTCGCTTCTCGTAGAACGAGTATTTCAACCTAAAATCGTTTTCACGTAGATTTCAACGTTCTTCGTGCGCACTAAGCCTCAGGATTCGGCTAGGAAATGTTTTTACATTTATTTAAAAATGAATGGAGGTGGCGCAGGCGGCGTTAGCTTGGCAGATAATGCCCCGCATGAGGTCTCTTTCCGTGTGAAATAGTTCACTATAAGTTGATCAATGCAATCTCTCGAAGAAGTGTGAGTAGGATGCGCGAAACGTTCTTGCTCACTATCCGCGGTCCTTCCGGAAAAACCAACTGTTCTACCCTTTCGTAAGGAAACTCTCTTCTCATGATGTCCAGAAGCCTCTTTTTTTCAGTGCATGAGCATTTCCAGGAACAGGCGAAATGCTCTATATCGTCCACTTCGTTGCGCTCAACGCGAGATGGGGAAGCAGGACGGCTGATCTGGAACGCTAATGCTTTGGCAGATCATACTTTTTCCTGTATAGGCAATTTTATATAGCATGTTGTTTGTAAAAATAGAACTACTTTACGCACTGGCAGACTAATTTAGAACGAAAGTTAGAAGTTGTGATCATTTTCTAGCAAAACTTCACCCAGCACCGAAACGTCATTACTGAATACATCTTTTGTGCATCGTGTCGAAATGATAATTAATTAGGAACTCATTGAATATATATATATATATATATATATATATATATATATACTATATATATATATAGGTTTCTCAAGGAGGGCAGTTTTAGGAACACCTTTGGCTAATCTCCTTCATGGTAAATAACAGCCGTTTACATTTCGAACGACGTCATTGGAGTACGAGGATCCCAATAAGGACATTCTATCCAAATTTCAGCTTGAATCACAAGATCATTAGATGATGATGAGATGATGTACGATATTCCCGCATTGTTGTGAAATGTTTAGGATTATTTTGCTGTGTTTGATTATCTTCTGCAGGCATTGCTTCTTGTGAATAAATTTACTTGAAATATAATTGGTTTCAGTGAATTATAGCTTGTCTCGAGGCCTATGGTATCCGCCAAACGCTAATGGTGGTCGAAAGCATAGTCTATAAAGGGAGAGAAATCTAGCTTTGCTTCTTTCCGCCGTACTTCCGAGTTGTGCTCTACACCCGAAAACCCGCTGCAACCGGATGCCAATATTTCTTTCGACTAGCAGTATTGGGACAGGCACGGTATTCCACTGCGCACTTTAGTTTTGGTGCGCATTTGGTAAATCACTCTTGGAAAAATAAATTTTTTTGCCAACAACTATAGAAGTTTTATTCGTGGCCAGAGGCTTTTTCCCTGGGCTGGCAAGCGCATACCATGCGACGAGAGCAGAAACAGGCGTAAAATTCAGAC